>NC_057802.1:165515850-165694325 GCF_018294505.1 Triticum aestivum
GGAACGGGCAGCCTGCAGGGGCCACCTCGGGGCAACTTGGGGGCTGGTTTTACTCGTAGATTGACCTAACCGGTGTGCCCTGAGAACAAGATACGGGCGACACCTATCGGGATTTGTCGGCACATCGGGCAGCTTTGCTGGTCTTGTTTTACCATTCTCAAAAAGTCTTGTAACCGGGATTCCGAGCCTGATCAGGTCTTCCCGGGAGAAGGAATATCCTTCGTTGACCGTGAGAGCTTGTGATGGGCTAAGTTGGGACACCCCTACAGCGTGTAAACTTTCGAAAGCCGTGCCCACGGTTATGTGGCAGATGGGAATTTGTTAATATCCGGTTGTACAGAACTTGACACTTGACTTAATTAAAATGCATCAACCGCATGTGTAGCCGTGATGGTCTCTTTTCGGCGGAGTCCGGGAAGTGAACACGGTTTGTGTTATGGTTGTACATAAGTAGTTTCAGGATCACCTCTTGATCACTTCTAGCTACTCGACCGTTGCGTTGCTTCTCTTCTCGCTCTTATTTGCGTATGTTAGCCACCATATTTGCTTCGTGCTTGCTGCAACTCCACCTCATTACCCCATCCTACCCATAATCTTAAATAGTCTTGATCTCGCGGGATTTGAGATTGCTGAGTCCTCGTGACACACAGATACTACTAAAACAGTTGCAGGTGCTGATGATACCAGCGCAGGTGGCGCAACCGAGCTCAAGTGGGAGTTCGACGAGGACCTTGGTCGTTACTATGTTTCGTTTCCTGATGATCAGTAGTGGAGCCTAGTTGGGACGATCGGGGATCTAGCATTTGGGGTTATCTTCTTTTCATTTGGATTTGTCCGTAGTCGGACTATGTGTGTACTCTAATTGATGTATGAATTAATTGATCATTGTGTGAAGTGGCGATTGTAAGCCAACCCTCTATTTATCCCTTTCTTGTTCATTACATGGGATTGTGTGAAGATGACCCTTCTTGCGACAAAACCACATTGCGGTTATGCCTCTAAGTCGTGCCCCGACACGTGAGAGATATAGCCGCATCGTGGGCGTTACACTGCTGGGACCCACCAGCTACATCTTCGCACGCAAGGAAGTGTGTCCATATTACGGGCAAAAAAAAGATTCGCCCCCTGACTGCTGGGACCCACCAGCTACATCTTCGCACGCAAGGAAGTTCCTGAAAGTTGGGACCCACCTGGTCGAAGCGTACGTAGCGTTGTCATTCTGGTCGGGGACGTGTACGTACATACTGGTCGACATAGAGGCACGCACATGTCGTAGTAGAGGCGCGCACGTGGCATGTACACGTACGTACAGCGGCCAGGGTGCAAGAAAGAAAATACGGCCACGTACGTACATACGGGCGGGGTCTCGAACGCCTACTCGTGCATACGTACGGCCAGGGCTCGTGTACATGGCTGGGTCCAAACGGAGAAACTGCGTTGGCGTCGTGTTCATGGGGAGGCAAAGGAATGCGTCGTGTTCACCGCGAGGCAACAGAACGCGTGCTGTTCATCGGGAGCCAACTGGCTTGGACGGAACAGCCGATGGAAACGAGGCCTGGCGTACCGCGGAACGGAGGAAACGGCCTTGTGTTTCACCGGCCACGGTCGAAACGGGATCCTGTTCATCGGGAGGGGTCTGGCGTACCGCAAAATAGTCGAAACGGGGTCCTGTTGATCGGGAGGGGTGTGGCGTACCGCAAAACGGAGGAAACGGACTTGTGTTGGAGCGCTACGGTCGAAACGAGGGTCCTGTTCTTGGGGGGTGTGGTGTACTGCAAAACGGGACTCCACGGGATACTGTTCATCTCCACCGTCGACTGCCTCCATGGGCTACTGTTCATCCACCGTCGACTGCCTCCATGGGCTCCTGTTCATCCACCGTCGACCTCCTCGAGCCTCCACGTGTGATTGTTCATCCACGGGCTCCTGTTCATCCAGCCTCCACCGTGCGCTCCTCCACCGGCTGCTGTTCAACCAGCCCTCTCAACGGGGTCCTGTTCAACCACCCCTCCACGGGCTACTATTCATCCAGCCCTCCACCGGCTACTGTTCAACCAGCCCTCCACGGGGTCGTCCTGTTCATCCAGCCCTCCACGGGGTCCTGTTCATCCAGCACTCCACGGGGTTCTGTTCATCCACCGGCTCGATCGATCGGGGCACTGTTCACCCAGCGGCAACGGCCTCTACTACCACGGGGTCCTGTTCATCCAACCCCCCACCGGGAACTGTTCATCCAAACCCCCCAACAACGCTCAATGTTCATCCAGAGGCAGCATCGTTCGGCTTCAGTTAGCAGCAGTAGCGAAGGAATCACTCGGGTTCAGTTAACAGCAAGGGATCGATTGATCGCTCGAGTTCAGTAACGCGTAGCCTGCAGTGCAATCGCTTGGGTTTAGTTAGAGCCCAACGCCTCGCTCGGGTTCAGTTAGAGCCCAATGCCTCGCACACACGCGCGTACGTACGAGAGAAACGCGCATCGCTCGGCCCCCGACCACCCACTGTAACCGGGAACTCCCGATATTTTCCTCGCCCTCGCTTCTACCACGGTTTTTTCCGTCATGGACGGCCCAAAGAATGTCATGCAGTTGCGTCTCCGGCCCGCCCAGGATGAAAAGCCCATCTTCTGTCATGATTTTTTGTCATAGAAGTAGGACCCCACCACATCTATGATGATACCGGGTTTTGTCACAATTATCGTCATAGAAGTGTCATAAGTATGACAGAAAAAAATTCGTTCGGCCCAAAATGTCACGGATGTGTCTTGTTTTTGTGGTGATAATATAGGCATGTATTCCAAATATAGTCATATGTGCTTATGGAAAAGAACTTGCATGACATATTTTGTCCTACCCTCCTGTGGCAGCGGGGTCCTAATGGAAAATAAGGGATATTAAGGCCTCCTTTTAATAGAGAATCGGAACAAAGCATTAGCACTTAGTGAATACATGAACTCCTCAAACTACGGTAATCACCAAAAAGAATCCCAATTGTTGTCACCTTGGGTATGCGGATCATAACTCGTAATAGGTGTCTACAACTTGCAAGATTGGATCAAGAACACAAATATATTCATGAAAACATAATAGGTTCAGATCTGAAATCATGGCACTCGGGCCCTAGTGACAAGCATTAAACATAGCAAAGTCATAGCAACATCAATCTCAGAACATAGTGGATACTAGGGATCAAACCCTAATAAAACTAACTCAATTACATGATAAATCTCATCCAACCCATCATCGTCCAGCAAGACTTGGATGGAATTACTCACGCACAGCGGTGAGCATCGTGAAATTGGTGATGGAGAAAGGTTGGTGATGATGATGGCGATGAATCCCCCTCTTCGGAGCCTCAAACGGACTTCAGATCAGCCCTCCCGATGAAGAACAGGAGGCGGCAGCTCCGTATCATAAAACAAGATGAATCCTTCTCTCTGATTTTTTTCTCTCCGGATGTGAATATATAGAGTTGGACTTACGGTCGGGGGAGGTCCAGGGGGCCCACAAGCCACCAAGGTGCGCCTCAGGGGGGCGCCCCCCAGGCTTGTGGCCAATGGGTGGACCCCCTCTGGTTGATTCTTTCACTAGTATTTTTTATATATTCCAAAAATATTCCCCTAAATTTTCAGGTCAATCCGAACTTTTGTTTCTGCACAAAAATAACACCATGGCAATTCTATTCTAAACAACAACAGTCTGGGTTAGTTCCATTTAAATCATGCAAATTATAGTCTAAACTAGGGGCAAAAGAGTTTGGAAAAGTAGATACGATGAAGACGTATCATTCCTTCTGGTTTGACACTCTTACTTAAGAAAATGGTTATGATGTCTACTACACAACTTCTATTCTTGTAGACTTTATTGGCCCTCCAAGCGTAGAGTTTTGTAGGATAGTGGAAAATTTCCCTCAATGGATGGCTTAAGGTTTATATATCCATGGAGTTGTAGGATGTAAGTGATCCCACTGAAACAATCCTACAATAAAATACAAGCGGTCTTTTGTGTCCCCAACACACCCAATACAGTTGTCAATTGTATAAGTGCACTAGTTCAGTGAAGAGATGATGATATATGTGTAGTATGGATGTTAAAACTGACTTTGTGTAATCTGAGTAAATACATGCAGCAAGATAAAAAATAAGCTGAGCATCATTGGGTTGGACGTGGAGGATGGTGCGGCTGATGTGATTGTCGAAGGCAGGGAAGAAGATCTGAGGCCTCTAGAGATGGCGCCGAGGGTACTGCTCCGCTATGATGGACGGTTTCATCGTTGGAGCAGCTCCGGTGAGGTGTACGACAGCGAGGCTAAAGCAAGAAAAGACAGACAATGTTAATTTGAAGTGGGATTCTAATAGCATCTGCAATAGATGATGTAAAATACATCCCAAAAAGTGCTAGATGTAAAATGCATCAGCCACGCCGCAGCCGCTCCAAAAGATCTTGTAAATACTGTTGACTCTGAACTTAACTGAAGAAATTGAATTTTATAGTCAAAACTGAATTTTACTGTCGAAACTGAATTTTACTAACGAAACTGGTTGCACTGGTAGTAGAGCACTTCAATAGAAGTTTAGGCCTCTCAAGCACTAGTAATAGAGAAACAGTTATCTAAATCAGCATTCGCTTGAGCAGGGAACACACTAGCAGATACAACTCGTGCAGCAGCGGCTATGCCCGGAGCAGCAGCATGAGCTAGAGCTAAAGCAGCAACTACTGTAGCTGCAGCAGGTCGTGTAGCAGCAGCGTGTGCGAGAGCAAGAGTAGAGCAGCGGCATGAACCAAAGCAACAGTAAGAGTAGCAGCGCGATCGACAACAAGAGCAGAGCAGAGCAGCAACACGAACGAGAGCAAGAGCAGAGTAGCAGTGTGACCTACAGCAAGAGCAGAGCCACATCACAAGCGAGAGATGGAACAATAGCAACAGCGTGAGCGAGAGTCGGAGCAGCAGCAGCGTGAGCGAGAGCCGGAGCAGCAGCAGCTACTGTATGTGTGGACATCGCCGCCAAGGGAGCAACGACATGGGGGAGAGACGCCGTGGAGGAAGTGGTCGGCGATGGCGCCATCAATGGAGACCCACCCTCGGTATCGAGCACCAGCAGCCCCGTGAGGTCGAATAAAAGATAAAATGCAGTGGTGAGTGCAGAACCTCCTTGGTGGCGCCGAGTAGGCCTCGGCTTTATCAGAGGAATTGGTGAGGGTGTTGCGGTTGCGGTCGGACAAGTGAAGACGGTGCTTTTGTGAAGGAGGTGGCACGATAGACAAGGCGAATGTCGGGGCAGCTCCTTGGAGGTGGAGGACGGGGCGGGTGAACCGGCGGGATGACGAGATCGACGATGGATCCTCATCCGGTGTGGTGGATGAGGGACATCGAGTTGTTGCTGTGGACGACGTCGTCAGGGAAGAGGTTCCGGCTGGGCAGCAGTCGGGAGGCGGACGGAGGAGCGTGGGGTTTCACGGGTTTTGGTGGCCTCGGTGTACGAATGGGGGAAACGAAGGGGAAGGGATGGGGAGCGATGGCTTAGGGACACGCTTAAAATGGGATAACAAGGCGCGGATTCCATGTTCGCAGAACAAACTTAACGTGTACGAAAAAAGACAATTCATACAAGACAAAAGAGAGTCATGTCCCCTTTTACTATATTGCTACAAATGCCATTCAAAAACTACAAGAAAAATCTAAAAAAATCGGAGAACTAGATTAGCATGTACAGTACCAAATCAATTCGCACTTCCCTCAACAACAACAAAAACAAATCAATTCACTCCACAAGAAAGAGTCATGCCTGTTTTATATGATTACAAATGCTAGGATCTTGATTTCAGTTTTTGAATCCACGTTATGTTGAACTCGAATATATCGTTAGGTGATCTTGCGGTGTAGAATGGATGTAATCCTACATTTTGATCTTCCATCTTATATGAACATTTTACTTCATCCAATGAATATATACATTGTTGTCTACCATATGGAATAAATTTGAATCAATTTTCCCTATTTGAATCCGATTGTTGTCAAGTTATACCATAATTTAAATATTATCTTGATAACAGAAAACATGCATATAGTAATAATCATATTTAAATATGAATTGCATGTACCATACTATCTCCAATTCAAATATGTGTATCCATTTTATGTTGAATTCAAATCACGGTACATCCATGATCTAGGTATCCAGACGTTCTGAATAATCTAAACCCTATTTTCATATGTATAATGTGTTTAACACACACACACAACAATGCATCCCCCTCCCGCCGCACACACACACAACATTTAGATGTTAGCTTCAGAAGCCACACATTATCTCAGATTTGAATAGTTATGTCCATGCACGAATGTAATGTGGTTAGACAATGCCTGCCATCGTATCTCATATTCAAATTGATTTGGCCTTGTTTGATGTGAATATAGTATATACCATGTTTGATTCAAAACCACACCACGCATATCTCCATTATATTCATGCATGCATGAGCTGCAAACACCATGATCTCTTATTAAAATATTTGAATCCACTTTTATACTAATTATCATCTCTATGGTCTCTTACATGCACACACACACTCCTCCTCCCTTTGTGGATACCAACAACTTTCCTATCGTGCATGCATATATGCACACACACTCCTGACCACTCGGCATCCTCTACATCGCGCACACACGTTCTTGTTCTTTAGGTCGGTCTCCCATGATCTCCCTATGTCTCTCCATCTCCCTCTTTAACACACACACACACACACCGATCGATATACCCCTCTAGCTAGCCAGGCCTGCCTACGACACACAAACATGTACACACATAGTCCCTCCCCTCCTCTGACCATTCATGCCTCCCGCCCTAACTCTGAGCCACACGAGCACTGTCGCCCCCTCTGTTGTTATCCATCTTGCACCCGTACAGTGTCACAAGCTAGATGCACCCCCCCACCACCACACACGCACACCTCTCCCTCTCTTCCTCACTCCGGGTGTTCTTTATCTCTGACACATGCATGCATGTGCACCAATCGATTTCCCTCTATGTGTATCCAGGTCTCTCGCTATTTCCCCACACAAAATGGCCGATCTATATCTCTAGTTAAGTCTTCCCTTCTTTACCCACGTACACATCAATCGAACCACGACCTCTCTACATAGGACCGCCTACCACACACACATTAATTGTCCCCCCCACCCCCCCGTCGCATCATCCATGCCTCCCGCTTTGTCTATCGACTAGACAAGCGCGCACACGCATGTTATCGTCCCCTCTCTTTAATTATCGATCTTGCACTTGTACTCCTTCCTTATCTTCATCTAGTTGGCCTCTTGCATCATCTTCCAACATGCACCCCCTCTTTCCTAGCACTTGTACGCTTGTGAAGTTCTTCCCTCTATCCGTGTCTATCGATATGTCGCGTAAACAATCCCTCCCCCTCTCTTCTCGTATATCGCCCCCTCCACATGCATATACTATGTATTCAGGCCTCACTTTGACACAAACATATGTATAGAGGCATGTCGCACACACCATCTCCCCATCTCTCTCTAACACACCGACTAGGTGGAGGACATGTATGAAGAGAAGAGGTGCACGCATGCACGCACTACCTCCCTCATACACACATGCAGGTGCATGGTGGAGCACATTTCTCTAAGGAGAGTTAGCCCTCGTGATAATTTGACGCATGGTGGAAGAGTTAATAGATGACGTGGCACTAGTACTTCTGGTACATGCAAAGCAAGTAGGAAACAAAACACGAGCAAGTTTTTGTTTCGTGCGATGTCTCTCTTTTTCAGTTAGTATATTTATGAATAAAATGAGGGGGCGGCATCAATGAAGCCACATGGCACATCTGGAGGTGTTGTTTGCCAGCTTCTTGTGTGCATTGATCACACTGACATGCTGATGGTTCTAGCAAAACGTAGACACTGCTGGGTACAATGAGGTTACTGTAGACACGAATCCCGGGCACTTAGACCTTTGGATCAGCAACAATGAACTGCTAATATCGCGTCACACTTGAAATTGAGAATTTCTAAACTGACTATAGAAATAGCCAACAGTGGGCTACTCATTTTTTGCTCCGAGAGGTGGCGGGCGTCTGGATCCGCCACGATTGGCTCTAAGAACGCGGGCCCACGTACGCGTCTGAGAAACGTATGTAAACCATCAGGCAAACTCCCATGCCCCCGCTACAGTCAAAAAGAAAGATAAAACTCCCTCGGTTCCCATGCTGGAAAAACACCGCCCTCACCTTTCTAAAGAGGATTTCTATCGACCGATCTCGTTAAGGAGCCAAAGCAAGTGTTACCCTTTACAAATTAAGTTAGGTGGTAAACTTACAGCCTGTTTGATACGTCTCCAACATATCTATAATTTATGAAGTATTCCTGCTGATATATTATCATTCTTGGATGTTTTACAATCATTTTATAGCAACTTTATATCATTTTTTGGGACTAGCCTATTGACATAGTGCCAGTGCCAGTTGTTGTTTTTTGCTTTTTTTTACATCGCATAAAATCAATACCAAATGGAGTCCAAACGAAGCGAAACATTTTGGAGATTTTTTCTGGACCAGAAGACACCCGGTGGGCCAAAGAAGTACCAGAGGGGAGCTCCGAGGGGAGCACAACTCACCAGGGCGCGCATGGGGGCCCAGGCGCGCCCAGGTGGGTTGTGCCCACCTCGGTGGCCTCCCGCACCGCCTCTTCGCCCTATAAATTCCCAAATATTCCAAAAACCCTCGGGATAACCCTAGATCAGAAGTTCCTCCGCCGCAAGCCTCTGTAGCCATGAAAAATCAATCTAGACCCCGTTCCGGCACCGGACTATGGTTAGACATATGCCCCCCGTTGCTAGACTTGAGTCCATCCGCATCTTACTTGCCTATGCTAATCACCATGATATCACCTTGTACCAAATGGACATTAAAAGTGCTTTTCTAAATGGTGAAATTGAGGAGGAAGTTCATGTTAAACAACCTGTCGGCTTTGTCAATCCTAAGAAACCCGATCATGTTTACAAACTTCACAAAGCTCTTTATAGTCTTAAACAAGCTCCTAGAGCGTGGTATAAATGCTTGACCAAGTTCCTTATTGAGAAAGGCTTTGAGATTGGAAAAATAGATTCTACTCTTTTTACTAAAAGGGTTAATGGTGAATTATTTGTGTGCCAAATTTATGTTGATGATATCTTATTTGGTTCGACTAACCCTCATTTTAGTGAAAAGTTTGGAAAGCTAATGTCGAAGAAGTTCGAGATGTCTATGCTGAGTGAACTCAAGTTCTTTCTTTGTTTGCAAATCAAGAAAACTAAGGAAGGCACCTTTGTTTCTCAAACAAAGTACACCAAGGACTTATTCAAGAAGTTCAACATGCAAGAAAGCAAAGGTATGAAAATTCCCATGCCTACTAGTGGACATCTTGACTTGACCAAGGATGGCAAATCGGTTGACCAAAAGGTTTACCGATCTATGATTGGTTCATTGTTATATCTATGTGCCTCCGTCCCGACATTATGCTAAGTGTGTGCATGTGTGCACGATATCAAGCGGCCCCCAAAGAATGTCATCTAAGGCTGTGAAAAGGATAGTGAGATACTTAATACATACACCAAATTTTGGCATTTGGTATCCTAAGAGGTCCTCTTTTGATCTTGTTGGCTATTCCGACTCGGACTATGCCGGAGACAAGGTTGATAGAAAATCCACTTCGGGTACTTGTCAATTTCTTGGTAGATCTCTTATATCCTGGTCCTCCAAGAAACAAAACTCAGTATCCATATCCACCACCGAAGCGGAATACATTGCCGCCGGTTCATGTTGTGCTCAATTACTTTGGATGACCCAAACTCTTAAGGATTATGGGATCTATGTGAAACATGTTCCATTGCTTTGTGACAATGAGAGTGCTATTAAGATTTCTCACAATCCCGTGCAACATTCTCGAACTAAGCATATTGAAGTTCGTCATCATTTCATTCGAGATCATGTTGCTAAAAGGGACATTGATCTTAAGCATGTTCGTACCGATAAGCAGTTGGCAGATATATTCACCAAACCGCTTGATGAGAAAGTATTTTGTCATTTGAGAGGTGAATTGAACATCATTGATGCTTCAAACTTGGAGTAGGAACTCCTAGTGGATACGTGCAAGGCATGAGCCTACGACTAATCCTTGGCTTTTTCTCTTATGATGATAATCATATGTCTTGGATACATTTGTACCCTTGCATGCTATCTAACCCTTGTAGGTACTTGGATGAATCTAAATCCATGGGATTGCAACTCACACAGATCTTGAGCAATCTCTACATCACCAAGTTTCTACACCATGGTGGTTGAAGTCAAGGAAGCATAAAACCCTTCAACATATCCTTTGACAAATTCTATATATATATATCAAATTTCATTTGGTATCAAATTTCATGATTGTCATGTTGGATACACAAGTGCTCTTCCTTGAAAGACTAACCCATGTAGGTAGATGAACTCAAACTACAAGTGGTGCTCCCAACCATTGATGCGCTACATCAACCTTGAGCACTCCACGCAAGTTCAACTACATGATCAAGTTCAACACCACCACCTAAGGTATGTTATTCCATCTTAGAGAAGCTTTACTCCAAGTCATGGGTCAAAGAAGCTCAACAAGATGTGAATACATCAAAAGCTTAAACGAACAATGGTAACCCCATTTTGAGCTTAAACGATGAGTATGACTTATGATCAAGTGTTCTCACTTGACTCCTTAGTCAATATACTCTAACATAGGTGACTTTGTCACCGCCCAATTCTAGATGAAGTTCTCTAGTGTTTCTCTGAGTTCTTGCATTTGTTCCTTGCATTTTTGTTCCCCTTCCCTTAATCAAAAAAAACTTCATCTAGATTTTCTTTTCTCTGACTTTCTTCGGCATTTCCTGCATCCAATTCATTGCAAATCCTTCAGTTACTTCCTTGCAAATCTTTGTGAGACCGTATTTGCCTAGTGAGCTAAGGTGACTATTGCTCTTTCTCTGTGTTGAACTCGGTCACACCGGTTTGCTACTTTCGGTCCAACCCAATCCTTTCGGTGCAACCGAAGAACACAACTCGGTGCCACTGATTTCACTGCAGAGAAGACAATTTGCCACTTGTTCCTACATTTTTTCTCCAGCTCCACTCAATGAATCTTGTCCTCTACCAGCATCACATTTTACATGCTGCTTTGCTCTGTGACTCAAGGACCAAACCTATTTTGACTCACACTCTAGAAGATCCCTTCTTGGGAATTGATGTCAAAGGGGGAGAGAGAGTTCACATCAAAGCTTAATCCTTCAAAGGGGGAGAATACTTCAAACAGGGGGAGAGAGGAATCACATGCCCCAGATGCTTGGTGTTCAAGAGGAGAGAATTCACATGTCTTTAAGAGGGGAAAGACATGTCTATGTTATGTTTCTGTGATCTGATCTATTTTTGTTCGGCTCTGATTCTGTTTCCCTACTTTCTTCCATTATCCTATATAAGATTCAGGGGGAGAAAGACTGCTAGGGAAGGAAATCCTTGAATTCATTGCATATCTTTTACCTTTGGGAACAAGTCTATATTCAATAGAGTACCCAGTACTCACTCTCTACATGTTATCCCAATCTTGGTACTCTTGTGGCTCTTTTGTTTGCTCTGTCTAGTAGATGTATCTGTGTTATCTAACCTTGTTTACTCAGGTTCATCCCTTCCTAAGCCAGCTCAAGACCACAAGGTAAGTATATGCATCACACTCATGTGCATGAAGATTTCTTGCTAATGTACATATTGTTTGCAACAAGGAATCATGAACATGAAGTTACACTTCATATATTCATATCATTTGCCCTGATGCATATAGCCAAGATACATGTAACACATTGCCTGCTCTGTCATGATTATGCATTCACATGCTCTTACATTCCATATTGACATGATTGCATACATGTAGGCGGAGCCTATGCATGTTACATGTCCTTCCAAAGCTTTACTTGATATTCTCTTTATCTTTACCTAAAGCTTTCATGTATGTTGTCATCAATTACCAAAAAGGGGGAGATTGAAAGCACAAGTGCTCCCTGGGTGGTTTTGGTAATTAATGTCAACATATCTCTTGTTGGACTAATGTTTTCATCTAGTATATTTCAGACAAGTTCAATAGATGGAGTGGCGTGGACAAGAGGATATGGAACCCCTTCAAGTTGCTAAGGATAATGGATTGGCTCAAGCTCAAAAGCTCAAGACTCTGCATTTTACTTTTAGTGATCCACGATCACATTGAGTCCATAGGAAAGCCAATACTATTAAAAGGGGATGAGGTGTTGCTTAATGCCTTGCTTGCTCAAAATGCTTAGTGGTATGCTCCAAAACCCTCAACCACTTCCTCATATCCACATATGTCCCAAACCAAAAAGTCAAACTCGGCCCCACCGAAACTTTCTATCCGGCGCCACCGAGTTCACTTGACATAGCCACTGCCACAAACCCTAGTCAATTCGGTCTCACCGATGGGATCTTGGTCTCACCGAGATGGGCTTGCAAACTCTCTGTTGCCTATTGCAATAATTTCGTTCTTACCGAGTTTTGTAATCGGTCCCACCGAGTTTGCCTGACCAACTCTCTGGTTAGCCTATTACCAAAATTGGTCCCACCGAGTTTGTGTAATCGGTCAAACCGAGATGAGGTTTTACCCTAACCCTAGCACATCGGTCCCACCGAGTTGATCATATCGGTCCCACCGAAATGCCTAATGATCACATTATGAACTGAATCGGTCTGACCGAGTTTCATTATTCTGTCCCACCGAGTTTGGTGATTTGTGTGTAATAGTTAGATTTTGTGTGGAGGCTTTATATACCCCTCCACCCACTCTTCATTCGTGAGGAGAGCTATCAGAACATGCCTACACTTCCTGCATACATTTTCTGAGAGAGAACCACCTACTCATGTGTTGAGATCAAGATAATCCATTCCAACCACATAAATCTTGATCTCTAGTCTTCTCCAACTTGGTTTCCACTCAAATCATCTTTCCACCAAATCCAAATCTGTGAGAGAGAGTTGAGTGTTGGGGAGACTATCATTTGAATCACAAGAGCAAGGAGTTCATCATCAACACACCATCTATTACCTTTTGGAGAGTGGTGTCTCCTAGATTGGTTAGGTGTCACTTGGGAGCCTTCGTCAAGATTGTGGAGTTGAACCAAGGAGTTTGTACGGGCAAGGATATCGCCTATTTCGTGAACATCTACCCTAGTTAGGCAAGTCCTTCGTGGGCGATGGCCATGGTGGGATACACAAGGTTGCTTCTTCGTGGACCCTTCGTGGGTGGAGCCCCTTGTGGACTCGCGCAACCATTACCCTTTGTGGGTTGAAGTCTCCATCAATGTGGATGTACGATAGCACCACCTATCGGAACCACACCAAAAATCTCCGTGTCTCCAATTGCGTTTGCACACTCCAATCCCATCCCTTTACATTCTTGCAAATTGCATGCTTTACTTTCCGCTACTCATATACTCTTGTCATGCTTGCTTGAAATGTATTGTGAATGTTTCAACGTGTGCTAAAACTCCACCTCAACTTAAAGAAATTAAAAACTGTAACTTTTTCTTATGAAGAGTCTATTCACCCCCCCTCTAGACTCCTCTTCCCGATCCTTTCACCATGCTACAAATGTTCACCATTCCATGCAGAGTGAGAAAATAGGCAACCTATGAAAACATGACAAGATTTATTAAATTTGGCATGAACAGATCCTTCAACACACAGTACCATATAATCCAATCTCCAAAGGGACGGAAAAACAGAGCTGAGTAGCCCTTAATGAATGAGCTAGCCTGCATCACAAAAAAGGGAAACTGTTAAAATGAGTTCACTTGTTTATCTATGTTGGAATTCCAAGACCACGGTGAGCTTGTTCCCATAGGTGTCCTTCCATTGCACGCGCCGCTATAGACCCATGTAGCCCTTCTGCGTCGTGCCTCCGCGTGGGTGGGGTATGATTCTTGCTTTATCCAAAGAAAAAGTGTTAGAATCAAGTAGTGATCTACATGAAGAATCGATGACCTGTTATAAAGCATGGCATAATTTGGTCCCGCTACTTAAATTCCTAACTGTTATAGTGTCCCTAAGTTGTCTCTCCGCTTTGTCAATCAACAACTGCTTTTGGTTATCTCTATCAATGGCTTAATTTGACAACCATAAACAACAACCATAATTTAGTCAAAACATATGCACGATAGAGATCAGAAAAATAAGTGACAGCACAACATACAACTAAGAAAAATAAGCTATGAGTGTATCAATTCCCATAGTATCTCTAAATATACAAGCAACACTACAGGTCTTTGCTTACGAGGTTATAAACACCTTTGTATTCGCCAAAAGATGATCATGATATTTTTATAATGGCTCAAAGTGCACCAGCGCCAGCGCCCAGACCTACACCTAACCTCGGCGTGCCAGTTATCGGCAAAACCTTCTCCCTCCTCCGCACCTTCCGCAGCAACACTGATGACCAATGGTTTAGATACCGGATCAAGAAGTATGGCTGGTCTCCATCATGTTGTTGATGGGCTCGTCTACGGTGCTGCTGGCTGGACAGCAGCAACCATTTCAAATTAAGAACCGACAAACTCATCTTGATGCAGACAAGTATCATGACAGTGAATATTCACACTAAATTGAAATCTGAGTAATCACGTACGTATAGGCTATGTAGAAGATGGGAACGAAGTGCAATCCTTCTTTGTGTCAATAGTCACCATGTAGAAGAAGACCCATCCGAATTATACATTCTGCAATGTAAGCAATACATTCTTGACCTAATCCAGGAACACTAAATAACAGAAAAAATTCACAATTGGTTATAGAATTTGTCTATTGTTCTTCTAAGCTAAATCCCCTTCATAGGAATTTCTAGTGGAGTCTGCCAAGGCCGTATGGGGCAAAAGAAGCGATGCAGACTTCCATGAGTGCACGGGAGTAGGGAATACGTCGAGGACGCGACGGCGTACCTGTCTTGTTGGTGCGGCCGCCGATGGAGACGGCGGCCAGCGTGCGGTGCTCTAGGAAGACGACCTTCTTCCGCCACCATGCCCATCAGCGTGCGAAGGCGAAGGCGTACCTCAGCAGAGGTGTCTCGATGGCAACCCGGAGGTCCACAACGATGGCGGCGGCGCCTCCTTTAGGACCTCGAGGATGCGGGTGGGAGGGAGAGCATCGTATGGTATGGAGCTACCTTGTGCGTGGTCGTCGAGCATCGTCATCCTCCATGGTTGTCAGAGTAATTAGCCACGGGTAGCCTCATCAGCTCCCCATGGCGTTTCAATACATCAGGGCCGGCTGCGCCCCTCAAGAATCAAAGACCAAAGCGCCGCCTTCTCGCAGCCGGCTGGTCCAAGCGGCCGGCTGCCAGAAGACGGCCTCAAAGTGGAATGACTCCTAGCAGGCGGCCTCTAGAGAGGATGGCTCCTAGCAAGTGGCCCCAAGCGTCCTCAGAGTCTGCACCCGCATAAATACGATGAGATGGGGCGTGGCTAAAGCACGCCCTGCCACCCCCAAATCCAGGGCCAAGCGTGGCCACAGTGCATCGTACTAGACGAAGATCTCCCGTCCGGCGCGGCACTGTTGCCGCTCCTCCCATGATGTCACCCACCACAGGGGAAGCCATGCCCCCAAGACGGGATGTCGGTACGGCTCGCATGCGGCGGGCCCTACTTGTCCGCGAAGAGCCAGAGGGCGGCGAGCCCTAACCAGTCAGCTCGAGGAGAGGTCGGCCCCTAACCGGGCGGCTCTCCTCTCCTTGGAGTTTGTGCGCCATTAATCAGAAGAGACGGGGAATGGCTACAGTGAACACCCACCAGGCGACGGTACTGTAGCCACGCCTCCCCCGACAAAGCATGCGTCATTAGCAGCACGGCTATAGTATCGAGCAGCCGGCCAGACCCGCAAGTGGCAGGTGTGGCCTATCGGCCAAGTACGAGATAGCCAGCGGGGACAACCAGGCGGCGGGCCCTAGCGGCCGGCGGAGAAGCCGGTGACCATAGACACTGACAGCCGGGTCCTACACCCGGCCAGATTACCTTTGTACCCCTAGGGGGTAGGCCTATATAAACCCCCCCAGGGCACCCATGCAAAGGGGGGAGACCTTAGTTCATTTACACACACATATAGAGAGAGGAAGCTAGGGCTAGCCTTGTTCTTCTTCCCCCTCTAGAGAAACAGCTCAAGGAGCAAGCTTGTAGCCACCATTGTTGCTTGACTGATCATGCAGAGACCCTGCACAGCAGGACTAGGGGTGTTATCTCCTAGGAGAGCCCCGAACCTGGGTAAGATTCGCCGGTGCGCATGTTTGCGCCTTATTCCGTTTCCTGGCACCGGCGACGTATTATTTGCCCCCTCCATGATAAGCCATCCTTTGGCATATGTCGCATGACACCCCCGACAATGGTCGTTGTGGATCCCTTCCCATCCATGGAATCGATCTGCTCCGGACCAAATCGAATGGGATCCAACAATCAAAGATATGAAGGGGATCGATGTGAGAGACAATGAAGGATCCAAGGCCTACCATGGTATGGTCGGTGAAGCTGCTGCGCACGTGGCCGGAGACCTTTAGGACCTCGGCGGCGGCGCCTCCACGACCCCTCGGCACCGGCAAAGGGATCTGCGATGGCGGCAGTGGCGTCATTCGCGTCGCGAATAGATCGAGGGGTCGTTGCTTCGTCCGGTTTTTTTGGTGCGAGGGGCCTTTGTCATCGTCCGTTTTTTTCGTGCAAGGGGCCTTTGCCGTCATCCGTTTTTTTCGTGCGAGGGTTATTATGGGGAGGTGGGAGGAGGGACGAAAATAAACCAGACAAAGGTGGGACAAAAATTAACCGTAGAACGGAGACTACCAACTGAGACATTAGGAGTAGAGATATCATTGATGCTATGATGCAATCTTATGAAGAAACGCTTAATTTGGAAGTTTCTATTCCTAGAAAACTTTATGATGAGTGGGAACCTACTATTAAGATTAAGATTAAAAGTTATGAATTCTATGCTTTGTGTGATTTGGGTGCTAGTGTTTCCACGATTCCGAAAACTTTATGTGATGTGTTAGGTTTTCGTGAATTTGATGATTGTTCCTTAAATTTGCATCTTGTGGATTCCGCTATTAAGAAACCTGTGGGAAGAATTAATGTTGTTCTTATTGTTGCAAATAGGAATTATGTGCCCGTAGATTTCATTGTTCTTGTTATAGATTGCAATCCTACTTGTACTATTATTCTTGGTAGACCTTTCCTTAGAACAATTGGTGCAATTATTGATATGAAAGAAGGAAACATTAGGTTTCAATTTCCATTAAGGAAAGGCATGGAACACTTTCCAAGAAAGAAAACTAAATTGCCTTATGAATCTATTATGAGAGCCACTTATGGATTGCATGCCAAAGATGATAATACTTAGATCTATTCATGTTTTTATGCCTAGCTAGGGGCGTTAAACAATAGCGCTTGTTGGGAGGCAACCCAATTTTATATTTGTTTTTGCTTTTTAGGTCCTGTGTTGCTTTGAATAAATCATCTAGCCTCTGGTTAGATGTGGTTTTATGTTTTAATTAGTTTTTGTGCCAAGTATGACCTATGGGATAACCTACGGTGATAGTTAATTTGATCTTGCTGAAAAACAGAAACTTTTGCCCTCATGAAAACCATTCTGGTTTTTAACCAGAGAGTGCTTCTTAGTTGATTCTTTTTGAAGAAGATTAATAAACAAATTATCTAGGACTTCCTATGTTCTCAGGATTTTTGGAGTTACATAAGTATTCGAAATATCGAGATTGCTACAGACTGTTCTATTTTTGACAGATTCTGTTTTTCCCGTGTTGTTTGCTTATTTTGATGCATCTACGGCTTGTATCGGGGGGTATGAACCATGGAAAAGTTGGAATATAGTAGATATTACACCAATATAAATAAAGAATGATTTCACAACAGTACCAAAAGTGGTGATTTATTTTCTTATACTAACGGAGCTTACGAGATTTTCTGTTGGAGTTTTGTGTTGTGAAGTTTTCAAGTTTTGGGTAAGGATTTGATGGACTTTGGAATAAGGAGTGGCAATAGCCTAAACTTGGGGATGACCAAGCCACCCCAAGGTAATATTCAAGGATGTCAAAAAGCCTAAGCTTGGGGATGCCCCGGGAAGGCATCCCCTCTTTCGTCTTCGTCTATCGGTAACTTTACTTGAGGCTTCGTACAGATTTTATGAAACCATGTGCGATGGCTCGAATCCATAGTCAATCCTACTTTCGATAGGACCAGTTGACAATTGAATCCAATTTTTCCCATTATTTGACTATCCATAATAGTGCGGAAAGAAAGCCCGGAGGAAGAGTGGCCTTGATTACTGAGAACCTTCTACCGGGAAAGATTTCCTTCTATGCCTAGTGGTTTTTTATTTTTATTCACCACATGATATGTGTTTTGCTTGGAGCGTCTTGTATGTTTTGAGTCTTTGCTTTTTAGTTTGCCACAATCATCCTTGCTGTACAAATTTTGAGAGAGACACGCTTGAATCGTGATTTATTAGAATGCTCTATGTGCTTCACTTATATCTTTTGAGCTAGGCAAAATTTGCTCTGGTGCTTCACTTATATCTTTTTAGAGCATGGTGGTGGTTTTATTTTATAGAAATTGATGAACTCTCGTACTTCGCTTATATTATTTTGAGAGTTTCTAAACAGCATGGTAATTTTCTTTGGTTATAAAATTAGTCCTAATATGATAGGCATCCAGGAGGGATATAATAAAAACTTTCATATAAAGTGCATTGAATACTATGAGAAGTTTGATTCCTTATGATTGTTTTGAGATATGAAGATGGTGATATTAGAGTCATGTTAGTAAGTAGTTGTGAATTTGAGAAATACTTGTGTTAAAGTTTGTGAGTCCCGTAGCATCCACGTATGGTGAACCGTTATGTGATGAAGTCGGAGCATGATTTTTTTTATTGTATTCTTATAAGTGGCGGTCGGGGACGAGCGATGGTCTTTTCCTACCAATGTATCACCCTAGGAGCATGCGCGTAGTACTTTGTTTCAATTACTAATAGATTTTTGCAATAAGTATGTGAGTTCCTTATGACTAATGTTGAGTCCATGGATTATACGCACTCTCACCTTTCCGCCATTGCTAGCCTCTCTAGTACCGCGCAACTTTCGCCGGTACCATAACCCACCACATATCCTTCCTCAAAGCAGCCACCATACCTACCTATTATGGCATTTCCATAGCCATTCCGAGATATATTGCCATGCAACTTTCCACCGTTCCGTTTATTATGACACGCTCCATCATTGTCATATTGCTTTGCATGATCATGTAGTTGACATCGTATTTGTGGCAAAGCCACCGTTCATCATTTTTTATACATGTCGCTCTTGATTCATTGCACATCCTGGTACACCACCGGAGGCATTCACATAGAGTCATATTTTGTTCTAAGTATCGAGTTGTAATTCTTGAGTTGTAAGTAAATAAAAGTGTGATGATCTTCATTATTAGAGCATTGTTCCATGTGAGGAAAGGATGATGGAGACTATGATTCCCCCACAAGTCGGGATGAGACTCCGGACAAAAAAAATGAGAGAAGGCCCAAATAAAAATGAGATAAAAGAGAGAAGGGACAATGTTACTATCCTTTTTGCCACACTTGTGCTTCAAAGTAGCACCATGATCTTCATGATAGAAAGTCTCCTACGATATCACTTTCATTTACTAGTGGGAATTTTTCATTATAGAACTTGGCTTGTATATTACAATGATGGGCTTCCTCAAATTGCCCTAGGTCTTTGTGAGCAAGCGAGTTGGATGCACACCCAGTTAGTTTCTTTTTGAGCTTTCATAAACTTATAGCTCTAGTGCATCCTTTGCATGGCAATTCCTACTCACTCACATTGATATCCATTAATGGGCATCTCCATAGCCTGTTGATACGCCTAGTTGATGCGAGACTATCTCCCTCTTTTTGTCTTCTCCACAACCACCGTCTATTCCACCTTTAGTGCTATGTCCATGGCTCACGCTCATGTATTGAGTGAAAGTTGAAAAAGTTTGAGAACATCAAAAGTATGAAACAATTGCTTGGCTTGTCATCGGGGTTGTGCATGATTTATATATTTTGTGTGATGAAGATGGAGCATAGCCAGACTATATGATTTTGCAGGGATAAGCTTTATTTGGCCATGTTATTTTGATAAGACATAATTATTTTGTTAGTATGCTTGAAGTATTATTGTTTTTATGTCAATATTAAACTTTTGTTTTGAATCTTACGGATCTGAACATTCATGCCACAATAAAGAGAATTACATGGATAAATATGATAGGTAGCATTCCACATCAAAAATTCTGTTTTTATCATTTACCTACTGGAGGACGAGCAGGAATTAAGCTTGGGGATGCTTGATACGTCTCCAACGTATCTATAATTTTTTATTTTTCCATGCTATTATATTGTCTGTTTTGGATGTTTTATATGCATTAATAATCTATTTTATATTATTTCTGGGACTAACCTATTAACCTAGAGCCCAGTGCCAGTTTATGTTTTCTCCTTGTTTTAGAGTTTCGAAGAAAAGGAATGCCAAACAGAGTCCAAACGGAATAAAACTTTCGCCATGATTTTTCTTGGACCAGAAGACACCCAGGAGACTTGGAGTGCAAGTCAGAGGAGCCTCGAGGCGGCCACAATGGTGGAGGGCGCGCTCAGGGGGGTGGGGCACGCCCCCCAACCTTGTGGGCCCCTCGTAGCTCCCCTGGCCTAATTCTTCCTCCTATATATACTCTTATACCCCAAAAACAACCAGGGGAGCCACGAAACCACTTTTCCAGCACCGCAACCTTCTATACCCATGAGATCCCATCTTGGGGCCTTTTTCGGCATCCTGCCGAAGGGGGAATCGATCACGGAGGGCTTCTACATCAACACCATTGCCTCTCCGATGAAGCGTGAGTAGTTTACCACAGACCTATGGGTCCATAGCTAGTAGCTAGATGGCTTCTTCTCTCTATTTGGTTCTCAATACAAAGTTCTCCTTCATGTTCTTGGAGATCTATTCGATGTAATACTTTTTTGCGGTGTGTTTGCCGAGATCCGATGAATTGTGGATTTATGATCAGCTTATCTATGAATATTATTTGAATCTCCTCTGAATTCTTTTATGCATGATTTGATATCTTTGCAAGTCTCTTCGAACTATCGATTTGGTTTGGCCAACTAGATTGGTTTTTCTTGCAGTGGGAGAAGTGCTTAGCTTTGTGTTCAATCTTGCGGTGTCCTTTCCCAGTGACAGTAGGGGCAGCAAGGCACGTATTGTATTGTTGCCATCGAGGATAAAAAGATGGGGTTTTCATCATATTGGTTGAGTTAATCCCGCTACATCATGTCATCTTGCTTAATGTGTTACTCTGTTCTTTTGAACTTAATACTCTAGATGCAGGCAGGAGTCAATCGATGTTTGGAGTAATAGTAGTACATGCAGGCAGGAGTCGGTCGATGTGTGGAGTAATAGTAGTACATGCAGGCAGGAGTCGGTCTACTTGACACGGACGTGATGCCTTTATTCATGATCATTGCCTTAGATATCATCATAAGTTTGCGCTTTTCTATCAATTGCTCGGCAGTAACTTGTTCACCCACCGTAATAATTTCTATGTTGAGAGAAGCCTCTAGTGAAACCTATGGCCCCCGGGTCTATTTTACATCATATTAGTTTCTCGTCCACTTGCCAATTTTTGTCATTGTTTCCTTATTTTGCAATCTTTACTTTCCGTTCCATAAACCAAAAATACCAAAAATATTACTTTACCGTTTATCCATCTCTATCAGATCTCACTTTGCGAATAACCGTGAAGGGATTGACAACCCCTTCATCGCGTTGGTTGCAAGTTGGTGTTTGTTTGTGGAGGTATTCGTGGCTTAGTGCGTAGTCTCCTACTGGATTGATACCTTGGTTCTCAAAACTGAGGGAAATACTTACGCTTTGTTGCATCACCCTTTCCTCTTCAAGGGAAAAATCAACGCAAGCTCAAGAGGTAGCAGCATACCGCTCATGGAGCGATGGGGCGGTCAATATCTTCGATGCTAAGCGGTTTATTCTCATGATGGGTGTTTATTCACTTGTCATTACACGAGAGAGGTTGGTAATTGGGATCCCCAGTCCTATAATGAAAATAAAGAAAATATAATAAAACAAACTCCCCCGGAAAGTTGATTTGTTTGGAGGGCACCCGAGGATTCAGCTAGCATGGCTTGTGCTTGCCTGGTTGAGGGGGAGTGAACTTTACCTTTCCGCTTGGGAACCACTGATAATGTGTTTAGCATGGAAGATATTGAAATCATTTGTCGTGACGTTGACAGGAAAAGCACACCTCTCAAAATGTATTCATCTCTATTTTAAGCTTCGAGCTCTGGCATCTCTGTAAATCTCTGCTTTCCTCTACGAAGGGTCTTTCTATTTACTTTTATGTTATTTACTTTTATTGTTGAGTCATCACGTTCTCATTCAAGCACCAATCTGGAGATCTCTGTTGTCATTCTTAGTTTAACATGCATTAAGTCTAGTGATACGTCTCCAACGTATCTATAATTTTTTATTGTTCCATGCTGCTATATTATCATTCTTGGATGTTTTACAATCATTTTATAGCAAATTTATATCATTTTTTTGGGACTAACCTATTGACATAGTGCCCAGTGTCAGTTGTTGTTTTTTGCTTGTTTTTTACTTCGCAGAATATCCCTATCAAACGGAGTCCAAACGGAGCGGAACTTTTTGGAGATGTTTTTTGGACCAGAAGACAACTTGGGAGCCAAGGAAGCACTGGGGGAGGCCCGTGGGGCCCACAAGACAGTAGGGCATGCCAGAGGCCCCTGGTGCGCCTGATGGGTTGTCGGGCCCATGGGGGTCTCCTCCACCGCCTCTCAGCTCTATAAATACCCAATTGTTCCAGAAACCCTACAGGAGTCGATGAAACACAAATCCAGCTGCCGCTAGTTCCAAAACCACGAGATCCAATCTAGAGCCCTATTCCCGCACTCTGCCGGAGAACACGGTCACGGAGGGGTCATCATCCTCATTGGTGCTCCTCCGATGATGCGTGAGTAGTTCACCATAGAGCTACCGGTCCGTAGGCAGTAGCTAGATGGCTTCTTCTCTCTTTTTGATTCTCAATACAATGGTCTCTTGGAGACCTATTTGATGTAATGACTTTTTGCGGTGTGTTTGTTGGGATCCAATGTAGTTCGAGTTTATGATCAGATCTATATCCATGAATATTATTTGAGTCTTCTTTGATCTCTTATATGCATAACTATTTATAGCCTCGTATTTCTTCTCTAAATCTTTGGTTTTGTTAGGCCAACTAGATTGATTTTTCTTGCAACGGGAAGAGGTGGTTTGTGATTGGTTCAATCTTGCGGTGTCCTCACCCAGTGACAGAAGGGGTAGCAAGGCACGTATGTATCGTTGTTATTAAGGATAAAAAGATGGGGTCTATTCCTACATGAATAGATCTTGTTTAAATCATGTCATCGTTCTTATTGCATTACTCCGTTTCTCCATGAAATTAATACAATAGATGCACGCTGGATAGCGGTCGATGTGTGGAGTAATAGTAGTAGATGCAGAATCATTTCGGTCTACTAATCTTGGATGTGATGCCTATATTCATGATAATTTCCTTGGAAATCGTCATAATTATTTGTTCTTCTATTAATTGCCCAACAGTAAAAAAATTACCCACGGTATGCTATTTTTTTCGAAAGAAGCCACTGGTGAAATCTACGTCCCCCGGGTCTATCTTTTATCATGTTGCTTTCAGATCTATCTTTTATCATATTTGTTTTCAGATCTATTATTCCAAAAAACCCAAAATACCTTGCTGCAGTTTTTCTTTACTTATTTTATTTCGTGTTTTATTCAGCTCTATTTATCCAATCTCATACAAACCAATCTATCTTTTTACCGTCAAGGGATTGGCAACACCTCTTACGCGTCGGGTTGCAAGTATTTGTTCTTTGTGTGCAGATACCGTTTACATAGTGTTGCTTGGTTCTCCTACTGGATTGATACCTTGGTTTCATAACTGAGGGAAATACTTACCGTAGCTGTGTTGCATCATCCCTTCCTCTTTGGGGAAATAATGACGCGGTCTCAAGCCACGTCAAAGGAATTTCTTGCGCCGTTGCCGGGGAGACATCATCAACATCTATCAGGTTCCTAATCACAAATCTCATCTCTTTGCAATTTACATTATTTGCCATTCGCCTCTCGTTTTCATCTCCCCCACTTCACAAAATTTGCCTTTTTATTCGCCTTCTTTTTCGTTCGCCTTTTTTTCGTCAGATCTATTTTTGCTTTCAATCTTGTTTGCATAGTCATGATGTCTCAAGAAAATACCAAATTGTGTGATTTTTCCAATACCAATAATAATGATTTTATTAGTACTCCGATTGCTCCTCCCGCCACTAGTGTGGAGTCTTGTGATATTAATGCCGCTTTGTTGAACCTCCTTATGAAAGATCAATTTTCCGATACTACTAATGAGGATGCCGCGTCCCATCTAAACACATTCGTAGAATTGTGTGATATGCAAAATTAAATAAGATGTGGAAAATGATATTGTGAAGTTGAAATTATTTCCTTTCTCCTTGCGGGATCGTGCAAAAATTTGGTTTTCTTCTTTGCCTCGCAATAGTATCAATTCTTGGGATAAGTGCAATGATGCTTTTATCACTAAGTATTTTCCGCCCGCGAAAATTATTTCCCTTAGAAATCAAATCATGAATTTTAAGAAACTTGAGCATGAACATGTTGCACAATCTTGGGAAAGAATGAAATTGAAGCTAAGAAATTGTCCTACTCATGGTTTAAATCTTTGGATGATCATACAAAAAATTTATGCGGGATTGAATTTTGTTTCTAGAAATCTTTTAGATTCCGCCGCGGGTGGTACTTTTATGGAAATTACTTTGGGTGAAGCTACTAAATTGCTAGATGATATTATGGCAAACTATTCACAATGGCATACCGAAAGAGCACCTACTAGTAAAAAAGTTAATTTGGTTGAAGAAATTAATTCTTTGAGTGAAAAACTTGATTCTCTTATGAAATTGGTTGCTAAAGATATTAAAGCTCGAGCTAGAGAATGAGGATCTAAGGGAGAGCAACTTTAGCCTCTGACGCAAGCAGGACAAACTCACTACTTCATTACCACCATCATTATCATCTTCCCCACCTAAGGAGACTTGAGTACATGGTATGGGCACACCCCTTGGCTTGTGCCAAGCTTGGGGGAGGTGCCCCGGTATCGTATCACCACCACTATCTTCGCCTTTATCTATTTTAGTTCGATCTTTAGTTATCCTATGATTTAGTTGAATAATGTTTAGCAATGATCTATTTTCGAGTGCTTGCTTATTGATCTTTATGCTTTATACTTGAATGTTGTGATGAATTCATGAGAAATTATATGATAAAAGCTTTCTGATTAAGTTTGTTGTTGTTATGATAATAAGCATGATGCTACTATGTCTGTATTTTGTTTTTATCGTCACCTCTCTCTCTCTAAGCATGTGGGCATGCTTTTTATATCGGTTTTTCGCTTGACGACAAACGAGGTCTAAGCTTGGGGGAGTTGGTACGACCATTTTGCATCATGATTTCCTACTGTTATTTATAATTTTTTATGCATAACAATGCTTTATGGAGTAATTATAATGCCTTTTCTCTCATAATATGCAAGGTTTACACAAAGATGGAGAATGCCGGCAGCTGGAATTCTAGAACTGAAAAAGCTACGTCAGAGTTACCTATTTTGCACATCTCCAAATGAGCTAAAAATTTACGGAGAATTATTTTGGAATATATAAAAAATACTGGAGCAAATAACTACCAAAGGGGGGCCACCTCGTGAGCACAAGACACAAGGGCGCGTCAGGCCCCCAGGCGCACCCTGGTGGGTTGTGCTCAGCCCAGCCCACCTCCGGTGCCCATCTTCTGGTATATAGGTCATTTTGACCTAGAAAAAATTAGGAGAGTACTTTCGGGACGGAGCGCCGCCATTTCGAGGCAGAACTTGGGCAGGAGCACTTTTACCCTTTGGCGGAGCGATTCCGCCGGGGGAACTTCCCTCCCGGAGGGGGAAATCAAAGCCATAGTCATCACCAACAACCCTCTCATCTTTGGGAGGGCAATCTCCATCAACATATTCAATAGCACCATCTCCTCTCAAACCCTAGTTCATCTCTTGTGTCAATCTTTGTACTGGAACCTTAGAATGGTACTTGTGGGTGACTACTAGTGTTGATTACATCTTGTAGTTTATTACTATACGGTTGATTTCGTGGAAGATTATATGTTCAGGTCCATTATGACATTTAATACCCCTCCGATCTTGGGCATGACTATTATTTGTGAGTAGTTACTTTTGTTCTTGAGGTCACGGGAGAAGTCATGTTGCAAGTAATCATGTGAACTTGATATGTGTTTGATATTTTGATGATATGTATGTTGTGATTCCCTTAGTGGTGTCATCTGAACGTCGACTACACGACACTTCACTATATTTGGGCCTAAGGGAATGCATTGTGGAGTAGTTATTAGATGATGGGTTGCTAGAGTGACAGAAGCTTAAACCCTAGTTTATGCGCTACTTCGTAAGGGACCAATTTGGATCCAAAAGTTTAATGCTATGGTTAGATTTTATCTTAATGATTTTCTCGTAGTTGCGGATGCTTGCGAGGGGGTTAATCATGAGTAGGAGGTTTGTTCAAGTAAGAACAACACCTAAGCACTGGTCCACCCACATATCAAATTATCAAAGTAGCGAACACGAATCAAGCCAACATGATGAAAGTGCATTGTGAAATTCGCGTGTACCCTCAACAATGCTTTGCTTAATATAAGAGACCGTTTTGGTCTGTCCTTTGCCACAAAAGGATTGGGCTACCTTCCTGCACTTTATTTACCACTATCGTTACTTGTCCGTTACAAATTATCTTGCTATCAAACTACTTGTTACCGACTATTTCAGTGCTTGCAGAAATTACCTTGCTGAAAAGCACTTATCATTTCCTTCTGCTCCACGTTGGGTTCGACACTCTTACTTATCGAAAGGACTATGATTGATCCCCTATACTTGTGGGTTATCAAGACCTAAGAGCATCTCCACTCACCCCCAACATGCCCCCAGGGCTCTCTTTTTAGTGTCGGCGCCAAAAAATCGGCCCAGTGGCGCCCCCAGGACCTTGTTTATCTCCAGTTTGGTCTGAAATAACAGTCGGCGAACCCGACCAACCCAAGCCCCTGGGGGCGCCGGCTAAAGCAAAAAGGCTCATGGCTCCGCTCTATCAGCGAGAGACGACCCTTTTTACCCCTCTTCTACCCCTTCTTTTCCCCTCCATTTCCCTCCATCCCCCCCTTCTACCCCTCTTCTCCCGCCATTCCCCTCCCTCTCCCCACCATCCGGCCGCCATCCCGCCATGCCGCCGAAGAAGTATTCAGCCCCTCGCGCTGCTGCCGTTGCTGATGCCAGCCAGCCAAAGCAGAGGAAGCCGAGGGTGCCGCCGGCAAAACCACCGGGCATGTCGAACGCCGACTGGTAGGAGGAGGTTCAGCGCTGGGAGGCTGTCACCACCGACCAGCGGAACAGGCTCAACGCCAAAAGGGATCGGGATAGGGTGACGGCGGCGGCGAAGCAGGCAGAGGCGTCTCGCGTGGGGATGATGAATCCACCCGGCAGCCACCGCCCGCAAGCTGCCTGGAGCCAACAGAGCGTCGGGTCACCGGCCAGCTTCTCGCCGTCGCCACAGCCCTGGGGGTGCGCACCCTCGCTTGGCTATGCCGATGGCGATGCGCACAGCGGATTCAACCCCAACATCGCCTTTCCGCATGGCCAGCGCGCCTCACCCTCCGGTCTAAACCCCGACAAGCGCACGCCCTCACCCGCGTTCGCCGGCATCCAGTACCCCCCATACACCTACTCGTCGCCAGCGTACGCCGCCTCCCCAACGTCGCCTTTGCGCTGTGGTGCCCTGCACTTCTCGCAAGCCTCGTCATCGCATTTTGGCAACCCCGACTCGACGGAAGCCGACATGGACGAGATCATCACGAGCAGCTCGGACGCCGCCTCCTCCGGGTTCCAGGTGCAAGACGATATAATGGACCTCGCTGGCGACATGGACGACGAGGTCGACTACGGCGAGGAGGAGGAGGAGGAGCCGGCACCTGCGCCGACGAGGAAAGGGAAAAAGAAGAAGCGAGGGGCTAGGACGGGCGAGCCGCGCGTCAAGTGGACGTCCAAAGAAGACGAGTGCCTCGCTGAAGCATGGAAGACCATCTGCCTTGACCCGATCACCGGCGCGAACCAGAACGCCGACACGTATTAGGAAAGCATCAAGTCAGAGTTCGATGAGCGCAAGTTGGTCGACCCCTACTTCGCCACCATCCACATGCAGCGTGGCTCGAAGGCCATGTCGAAGCATTGGGCGATCATCCAAACGGCCTGCAACAAATGGCATGGGATCGTCAAGGAGATCGTGGCTCACCCGGAAAGCGGCGCCAACATCGAGGGTCAGGTATGCACAGACGCCGGCTCTCGCTTCTTTTTTCCGCGTGCATCATCAACACTTGTTCTTCGGCGCAGATGGTTCGGATGTTCGCCATGTACTGCCAGGACAGCAGCACCGACCAAGAGTTCAAGTACCTCCACGTGTTCTCCCGTTCGAGAAGTGCGAGAAGTGGGCGGATGTCCGGCGCACCCTCGCCAAGGCCAAGTAGACATACAAGCCGAATGCGTCCACGCTGGGGGCGGTGGATGGGCGCCCTGACGGCAACAAACAAGCCAAGACGGCGAAGGACGCCGCACCGGCTATCGAGCGGCAACACACGTCCATCGAGCGGTGCATCGCCAACACCAAGAACCACGCTGCCCAGAGGAAAAAGAAATCCGAGGCGCGGTGATCAGCGTTGATGATGAACAGCGCCGTCAAGCTCGACCTACTCCGGAACAACGTCGCCGCAAAGAAGAGGAACAGCGACCTGGCATTCCTAATAGGGGCGGACATGTCGACGATGGACGAGCAGGTCAAGGCGTGGTACTTGGAAGACTGCGGCTTCATCTTGAACCAGATGTCGTCGACAACCGCGCCAACTCCCACGCCAACCCCAACGCCGCCGCCAAGCCCGAGTGATCATGCCTCCACGACGCCCAGCACAGAAGCCGCGCTGATGTCGACCAGCCTGAGCACGCCGACTCCCATCAGTCTGACGCCGGAGGAGCACGCCGCCGTTTGATGCATTGCCTACGTGTCCTTCCTTTTGAACGCCGAACTTTTGAGTATGATTGATCGCCGAACTGTGGCATGCCAAACTTTGTGTCAGCCGTTGATCGCCGAACTTGTGGCATTTTTTTGGGTAGCGGGAAATGTCAAGTTTGAATTTATACGCGTCTTGGGGCCAAAACCTGGGTGCGTGGCTGGGAACTAGATCGCCCCCAGGGCCAAAAAAGTGTCGGACGAAGGGCCAACCACAATCGCCGAGTGCACTTGGGGGCCAAACGAGTGGAGATGCTCTAAGTGTTATCATTTACATGGTTTGTCCATAACCTTTGCTGAAAACTTGAATAGCTTTTAAGCATATATACAACAACGAGAACAAAAGAGTTTGTAAAAGTGTTTCTTTATCACTTTCAGTTTGCCAAATTAATTGGTTGAGGACAACCAATGAGTTAAGCTTGGGGGAGTTGATACGTCCCAAACGTATCTACTTTTCCAAACACTTTTTCTTTTGATTTGGACTCTAATTTGCATGATTTGAATGAAACTAGCCCGCACTGATGTTGTTTTCAGTAGAACTGTCATGGTGTTATTTTTGTACAGAAATAAAAGTTCTCGGATTGTGCTAAAAATTTATGGAGATTATTTCAAGAATATATAAAAAAAATATTGACGAAGAGAAATACTGGAGAGGGCCCACCTAGGAGCCACGAGCTTAGGGCCACCCCCCCCCCAGGGTGCGCCCTATGAGCTCATGGGCCCCACATACCTCCGGCAGCCCTATCTCCAACTCCATAAGTACCGCCTCGTGGAGAAAAAATCAGAGAGAAAGAATCATCGCGTTTTACGATACGAAGCCGCCTCCACCTCCTATTCTTCATCGGGAGGGCTGGTCTGGAGTCCATTCGGTGCTCCGGAGGGTGGAATTCATCATCAACCTTCTTCGTCAATAATTCCATGATGCTCACCACTAGGAGTGAGTAATTCCTTCGTAGGCTTGTTGTACGGTGATGTAGTTGGATGATTTGTCATGTAATCGAGTCAACTTGTTAGGGCTTGATTCCTAGTATCCACTATGTTCTGAAGTTGATGTTGCTATGACTTTGCTATGCGTAATGCCTGTCACTAGGGCCCGAGTGCCATGATTTCAGGTCTAAACCCTCTATGTTTTCATGAATATATTTGAGCTCTTGATCTTATATGCTAGTTATATGCACTTGTTATTATTATGATCCGTAGACCCCAAAGTGACAATAGTTGGGATACTCTTCGGGGATGACTGTAATTCGAGTTCATGTATTCACTATGTGTTAATGCTTTATTCCGATTCTCTATTAAAAGGAGGCCTTAATATCTTATACGGAATACATGCCTCACGAGTGATATTGTTACACTCATTTCAACCTTGTTTAAACCGAATTATTTCAATAAAAGAGAGATATTTGCTCTGATATTGCCACTAATGACTAATGAATGCAAAGGATTCCACAAATCCCCTCTTTGATATGTTTCCACATGAAATGGGCCGAAAATGGAAGAGATCACGTGGGGGAAAGGAATGGAAGGAAAATGGAGAAGAAATAAGTCACCAGGAGGCGTCAAAAGGTCAACAAAACCAAAGACGGCGTTCCATGCGACTGCACGCGCTCGCATGAGCGGCCGTTTGGCATGGAAACCGAGGCAGGTCATCCACCTGAACAACTTTTATAAAGGGGACCCTATCGAAATGTCAACGGAAGGGGGAGAAAGAGGAGCGTCGAGCACAGCCAGAACCTGTTCATCATCATCTTCATCCACAAACCCTAGCCGCCACCATTTTCACCTCCAGAGCCGTCTCCACCACCATATTGCTATCTCATCTAGTTCATACTTGTAATCGTGCATCGCACAAAGCATCCATTATAAGACATATTGCAATCAATCAATATCCCAAGATGTGTTCTTCAATGATTTCTTCTCGCGATCTGATCTCCATGTGTAAGTAGTTCGGTAAGGTATGGGGTGAGGCATGAGCCTTGCAACCCCAAGTATTTGGTGAAGGGGTCAATGGAAGTCTTTGACACAACGTCTCATATGTGTGAAATAAATTTTTTTCGTGAAGTATCTCTTGTCTTGCCGCGATCTTCATCCATGCAGGACCCAGGATCATCGAAGTTGAGTATTGGTGAGGCTAGGAGCAAGGGGACCGTCAAGTGTTATACCGAACACCGATGATAATATGGTTTAGTAGGGTAACATGGATCATATCCTTGGGGATTCATGAGGTGTACTCATTAAACGCCCAATGCTTTTGTATAACAATATTATCTTGATTATTAGGGAAACCCCGCGAGTGGAGAGGGCCTTCGGTAGGACAACTGATTCTTGATGCAGGACTCGTGCTGGTCAAGATGTTATTTGGACACATCCCCCACTCCGATACGAAGCAAGCACCTCTTGATGGGTGACTTCCCGAGCACAAACTAATATCATTTTTATCCCTACACCAATACATGGTTGTAAGCATTCAGACCTCATCCCCATTGTCGATTCTAAATCCGGCGTATCTCGTAGTAGGGGGTTCGAACTATGGATCTTGGATCGATGGTAATACGGACACAGTATTTTACCCAGGTTCAGGTTCTCTCAAAGAGAGAATACCCTACGTCCTGCTTTTGATTGTATTCATATGTGGTGTAGTACAGAGTACATGTATCTACCATGAGATTGTTCTAACGAATATCAGATGATCTATCGACTAGCCTGGCCTCGGTTTATATAATACACCGGAGGCCTAGTGTTTAGGAGGGTCCTCGGCTTGGGCGCCAAGTCTTGTGGAGTCATCCTTATATATGTCATGGTCTGCCCGAAGTGGCCCGTTAATGAACCGCCATGGGGGTCCTCGGCCTGATCCACCTGGTCGGGAGACGACGTGGTGAGTACCCCCCTAGTTCAGGACACTGTCACCCTACCTTATTTTTATTGTAAGTGTTTGAATCACAATTTACTAGCTGAACCGGTCAAAAGTTGGATTTGACACTTTGGCAAAACCTTGCTAGAGACCATCGCTTCAAGGGAGTCTTCCTCTCATGGGTTCGATACCCAGGGTCACCTCTGGGGAAATAGGTGAGGGATGCCCTTTCTTGTTTCAATACCGGATCAATAAAAAGGAGATATCAATGCCTACATTGAATTGATGAATTGGAGCTATTGCGTATCGCTCTAGGTTGTGACTGTTAAATGATGAATATCATCCAACACAAATATCCATCGTTGATCCAAAGCCTACGCTTTTCTCATATTGGTCTTTGCTAAGTTACTACTGCTGCTGTTACAATCACTACAAATTGCTTCTGTTACTATGCAACTGTTACTGCTACTATCAAAACTATCAAACTATTGTGCTACTAAACACTTTGTTGCAGAATATTATTTCCCAAGTGTGGTTGAATTCACAACTCAACTACTAAGGATCATAAATATTCTTTGGCTCCCCTTTTTTCGAATCAACAAATTTGGGTGAAATACAACCCTCGAAGACTGCCGCGTTCCCCTATACTTGTGGGTTATCAGTGTATGAAAATTTATCCAATATGCATGAGAGGAAAGAAATACATGATGTTTTGTTTAGGCAACCACCTTTGCTTAAACATAATCTATCTATTGAGACTTTAGGGGAGCCCGCACCTCGTCCTAAAGGTGATCTTGTGTTTGAACTTAAACCACTACCTAATACACTAAAATATGCTTACTTGGATGAGAAAAAAGATGCACAGTATTATTATTAGTGCTAACCTTTTAGTGTATGTAGAGGAAAGATTACTTACAGTCCTCGGAAATCATCACGTTGCTATTGTGTATATTCTGGATGGTCTCAAAGGTATTAGTCCCACTCTTCGCATCCATTGGATTCATATGGAAGCTGATGCTAAACCTGTTATAGATCATCAATGTCGCTTGAATCCTAAGATGAAGGATGTGGAAAGGAATGAAAATCTTAAACTTTTAGAACCTAGTATAGCATATACTATATCCGAAAGTAGATGTGTAAGTCATGTTCATAGTGTTCCTAAGAAAGGAGGTATTAATGTTGTTCCTAATGATATAACTGAACTTACCCCACAAAGAATTGTTACCAGTTATAGTATGTGTATTGATTATAGAAAATTAAATAAAGCATCTAGAAAAGATCATTATCCTTCACTGTTTGTTGATCAATCGTTAGAAATATTATCTAAGCACACGCACTTTTGTTATCTTGATGGTTACTCTGCCTTTTCTCAAATTCTTGTTCATCATGAAGATTAAGAGAAACCAACTTTAACTTGTCCTTTTGGAACTTATCCTTATAGATGTATGGTTTTTGGTCTATGTAATGCACTTGCTACTTTGCAGAGATGCATGACTGTTATCTTTGTCGATTTTTTGTGAAAAAGTATTTCAGTCCTTTATGGATGATTTTTCTATATATGACATGTCTTTCGATAATTGCATATACAATCTTAACAAAGTTTTGCAGCAGGAGACAAATCTTTTACTAATTGGGAGAAGTGTCACTTTATGCTAAATGAAGGTATTGTCCTTGGGAATAAAATTTCTCAGAGATGTATTGAGTTGATAGAGATATTGAGAAAATGCCTTATCCTAGAGATATAAGAGGTATACGAAGTTTCCTTTGTCATGTTGGTTTTACAGAAGGTACATTACAGATTCTTTAAAATTTCTAGGCCTCTTACTGATATTTTACAAAAGATGTTCCTTTTTGTTTTGACAATGATTGTAAGGAAGTCTTTGAAATTCTTTAGAAAGCTATAATTTCTGCACCTTATTTCAACCTCTTGATTGGCATTTGCCTTTTGCAATCATGTGTGATGTCAGTGATTATGTTGTAGGGATTGTTCTTGGGCAAAGAGTTGATAAAAACAATTGAATGATATTCATTGTGCTAGTAAAACCTTAGAAAATGCCCAAAGAAATTATGCTACTACTGATGTAATTTAAGTGCAACTCGCAAGAATAGCGATGCAATGCAATATTCTATAATTGATAACAAGAAGTAACATCAAAATGTGCAAATAAGTACACTCTTGTTTTTCATGAGTCAACGCTTTCAATCAATGTTTCCATCTCCATAGCTTAAGAAAGACTGCCAGGTTATATTGGAAACATAGCATTACTTGGTCTTCATCATATAATGACAATTTATCATAAATGAACCCAAGGCAAAGCAAGTTACTTTGACTAGACAATAATGATGCACCCCATAATAATTCATGCAATACTCGACTACAAGTCTTAGCCACCTCACTTTTTCAAATGGAATAGAGAATGGTAATGACAGTTTATGAGAAGTAAAATAGGTATAAGGAAGTCCTGCATCATGAGTCTTGATCATTAGGCAATGGGAACATCTTATCACTCATGTCAATGCAATGAGTAGGGATTGTCGTGCAATTAATGCACTAGTTCTACTAGTGTATGAAAGCTCTCCTAATGGACTAGTGGAGTAGTGAGGTGTGTAAGTAGGGAGAATATCTAGTGGCCCCAATATTCACATGCTCCCTTGCTCTCATGTTCAAACAATCAAATTTAATGTTTTTATCAAAATTAGAATATTTTTTATTGTCCATAAAGCATATGCCAATAATTCTAAAAAATTCAAATCCAACTTCAAAATACACATAGAGAAACAAAAGAGACGATGAAAATAGCATTATGGCATTCCTTTTCTTTCCCTATGTATATTTCAAATTTATATTTGAACTTTTAGAGGTTGTAGAAACATCTCTCATGAGCATTTGAAAAAATCAGAAATTTTCAAATCCTTCTAAAAAAATCTTTTTCCAAAATGGAGGCAAATTTGCCTCGTCCATTAGTTAAGAAGAGAGTTGCCCGGTTAATTAATGGAAAAACAGGCTAAAATTGTCATAAACCATCGAGCGGCACACACATGATACCCCACACACACCTCAACAAAGGGGGCCTAATCAAGATACACTTAGATGTCATTGTCACCACTTCTCCCCAACTAGTGTCATCGCCCTCCCTAGACTTCGAGCAAGCGACTCTGACTTCATTGAAGACAAACATCAACCCAACCCTCACCGTAGAGGCTGTGTGGAAAGACAAGGAGACTCGTGCCAGACCCATCCACCTGCATCAAAGGCAACGCAACTCCAAATCTGATGGAGAGCTCCGAAGGAGAACTATGCATGGTTGGCACAGCGAAAGACCATCGAACCGAACACCTACTGTTAGTCATCGCCGCCACAGGGTCGCACTGCAACAGCTCCGACTTTGTCACAATAGAATAACCAGAGGTAATCCTACGGACACGCCGGAGAAGAGCCGACTACCGCAACCATTGTTGTGCCTTTGACTTCGCTCGCCTCCGCCATCATTGCCACAAAAGTTTCAACACCAACACCGATGCCTTCCTCTGGTCTCACTTGTTGATGCCCACCTCCAAGGACGAAGCCCTCAAGAGGGAAAACGACACCAAGGTGTCGCCAATGTCCGATCCCACTGGACCAAGGGTTTCTCCCGAAGCCGAAACCATGTGAGAGAGGTGCGACAATAGTGCAATGATGCCTCCAAGAAGGTCTATGACGACCATAGCTGCCGCCATCGCCGGCATACGCCCAAGGCCAAGACAAGGTCTTCACCCAAGCTCCAATACCCCCAACCCAAACTAGCCTCGACAAGTACACCAAGCACCACCACCACCAAGAGCCAGCCTGCCGGCACAGCAACCGACGCACTTTGCGGAGGCCGCTGGCGACCACCCACCAGCACCAGCTGCAAGATCCGTCAACTGTTGACCAAAAGCAGGCCATTGGACGTAGCCTGATCCTCCGAGCCATGCTGAGCATGATGTTGGCAGGACCAGAGAAGTGGCACTCGAGGTGAAGAACCACCACGGTTCTCAGCCGCAGCCATGCGCCGGACGCGCCGCCATGCACCACGCAGGCCACAACATGCTCACCGGAGGACAGAGACACCGGACCCATAGACATGCGCCTGCCTGCTCCATCTCAGCGCTGCTCCACTACGTAGCCCTAGCCGCAACCCCTCACACACCACCACGGGCGACATCCGCCACCGCAATGTGGCACCCCGGCTCAGAGAAACCGGAACGCCCCGTATTCCAGCCAAGAGATCGAGGAGAAGTCTCTGGAATACGGCACTTCTTGACATAGAACAAATCAGCTCTTATTACAAGAATAATAATACAAGGGTCTGATGTTACAAAAAGCACATCAGCACGGCGACACTACACCTGCGATACTACACTTGCTCGTAGCAGCGGAACAATGACGAAGGTGGTGAACTCCACTCGGAGGGACTCTGGCTGGGACACGATCCAGCTCGCATGAACGGAAACCACGACAAGCAATCAAGCAACCACGGCATCACCTGCAAACTGGCATGACACGCCAGGTCAGTACATTGAATGTACTTGCAAGATCACAACAACCAAAAACATCAAGGCAAGACAACAACATAGCATTAAGCAGGTTAATTAAATTAACAGCTACCATGATACAACAACAACTACTAATCATGATATGAAACTGATACAATGCTGATAAATCACCATCTCAGATCTCCATAACCATATCTCTCTTGGCTAACCGGCCAAGCAATATACCATATCGATCACCTCATGATCAAAACCAAACGGTGATCTTTCCGGCGATCACTACCATGACCAACAATTGGTCTCAAACGGTGATCTTTCCGGCGATCACTACCATGACCAACACTTGGTCTCCAACATCATCATCAACATCCTGCCAATCGGTACTGCTCAAAATATATAAATCACCTATAAGTCATTCCGTCATGTGAGTGTTGATCGAACGGTGTGACCTAGTACGAACCCATGCCCATGACCGAGGACGCGGCTATCGATAGTTTAAACAAACACGCTCTACAGAGGTAGCACACTTTACCCACACCACGGAACCCATGGCCTCGCACTCCCATTCGGGTGGACCAATGGTGTTCCGAGAAAACCGATCTACTGCCATGACACTCTCCCGGCCACTCCGACACACTCCCCACTGGGCTAGTCCTGGGTGGCCCCGTGTCTACCAAAGACACCAACGGCCACCGTCGTGGCCAAAACAATAAACCGTCCCAAACGCGGACAAAAGCGCTTATCATCCAACTACGGGCACACAAGGTTATGTCTGCTTACCGGGCCAGGGTACCGCACGCCCATAACCTTCCCACGTTGGAGGCACCGGCGAGAGGCATGACAATAGCATCGCATTAGGGCCTTCCCATAAAGGCAAATGTGGTTGCACTGGAGAAAGCCCGGTTCGGTGGCACCTGACCAACTTAATGACGGAATTTATCCCCAAAAATATAACTGTGATACTGATACTCCAATATCAACTATCAAACTATAATCAAGTCATGGCAATATCCAACAAATAATCCAAAACATACCATCGACATAACAAAATACTCCAAGGATAGCATAACATCTCTATCATGATGAATCCAAGAACAATAATACTACTACTGAAATATCAAGAACTAGCTACCCAACTATGATCCACATGCAAGCATCATCTCCAACATCATACTCCCAAAACCTAATATCAACTAGCATCATGATGAAAATAACACTAGTCACTAATAATCCAAAGGCAACATGATATCCAAAGTAATAATCCAAACTAATACCAGATACCATCATGAAAATAATCATAATAGCCACTAAGAATCCAAAGGCACATGTCATCCACATAATCATCAAAACATAAGTCCTAGAACTCCAAGCAATATCATGGCAATATCAAGATCAAAACAATACTCCGGGAAATGCCATGAACAAATCATACATAGCTAATGCAATATTTTAAACAAGTTCAAATGAATAAACCATGTCACTGCATTGCAATCATGCAAATGGAGGGTGTGGCTTGCCTGGGGTGGAAGAAATCACCGGGAGAAAGTGCGAGAAGCTCGCGGAAAGAATCGCCGGAAAACGTTCTCTCTCGGAGGGGCTGGTTAACGGCAAGGGAAAATGGTCATTTTCAGAATGTTGAAACATAATGAAAATGATACCAATAGAACGGGCTCGACGAAACAAAGAAGTGGGCTTTGGATTCACCTCATTTGGAGTTGTGGTTGAAAAGTTATAAAGTGTTTTCTGCCAGGGACCCATCTGTAGAGAAATATTTTTCAGCCTGGGCCTAAACAGAAAAACTGAAAGCGCAAAAAGAGGAATATGCTTTCCTAGAACTGAAAATGCATTCCGCCACTTGACGCTTCCACTTACCCAGTCAGAAGAGGCGGGGCCGGGTGCGCGGTCGCTGACGGGCGGGTGCCACGGGGTGGGGCCCGTCACTTATCCACGTGGGCAGACCGGGTCAATGCGCAGCGGCGGGACCAGCCGCCTCGGTCGCTGACAGGTGGGGTCAGGGGGCGGGCTGACCAGGTCGTCGTCCTCTTCCTCGCTCCCCCCCCCCCCCGACCAGAAGCAGAGGAAGCCAGGGGAGGGCGCGACGCCGGCGGGGGCCTGACCAGCTCCGGCCGTCTTAGGCCAGGGGGAGGCCACCGGCGGCCGCGGGCGGATGCCCTGCTCCCGTTCAGACCACGCATGGCGGCCGGGAAGGAGCAACGAGGCGACGGGGTTCACGGCGTCCGAGGACAGAGGCGGCGGCCAAGTCTTGGGGTCGCGGCCACGGTGGCTCCGGCGACAAAACGAGGACCTGGGAGGGTCCGCCGGAGTTTGGTGGGGCTCTTGGAGGTGGAAAGAAGGAGAGGGAGGGCATGGTTGGCCGGAATTTAGGCCAGAGGGGGGCGGCCATTGTGTCGATGATGGACACAAAGAGCTCCTCGAGCTCGAATGAGAGGCTGGGGAGGGGTGTGGTGTGTGGGGAGGCTGCTGGTGTGCTCGAGCGGCTCGGGGGAGGCCTATATATAGGCGGGCGAGACGGATGGGCTCGGGTGCCGTCAGGCACGTCCGGCCGAGCCTCTGGCGGCAGCCAGCGAGCACAGGAGGGTGCGGGAACATATGAAGGGAGGCAACGGACGAGCTACAGAAGTGCACAGGGTAAGGGGGGCCGAGGGCGCAGAGGAGAATCGGCCACGACGCCATTAAAGCTCGGTCAGCCACAGTGCGCCCGTGGGCGCGCGGCGACGAGCGCTGACGGAGGGGATGACGGAGGGGGAGATGGCTCCAGGAGGACGGCGACGATGCGGTAAAACTGTTAGACACACTTACGAGCGCGATGACGACGAGAGGGAGAGGGCCGGAGCTAGAAGACGCCCTGGACGCGGCCAACGCCAGCAGAGCGCGCGCATTGCATGCCAAAGCTCGTGATCACCGCGTGCACTGGTGCTCACAGTGACACACGGCCGGCCAAACGATGTCTGGGGGTTTGTCCTTCCTGGGGATGTTACAACTGCGGTGGTAGTTTGGTTAAAAAGGCTCTGGTTAAATGGTAATCACCCTCTGAAGTTTACTGCAGTAAACTTGGATGAGAACTGCTGATCAACAGGAAGGAGTTTGGGAGCAATGGAGTTGTCTGCGAGGTTTAGGGTAAGAAGGACTTTCATCCTGGTAACTTTGAGAAGATTTGGACCAATGGTTGATATAGTTGCTTTGCAACTGACCAAAATGGTCCAGAAACTTGAGCATGATGCACTCACATGAAGCATCAACTTGAGCTCAAAGTTGGCAAGGCTTAGTGATTTGATCATATAAAGATGATGTAAAAGTTTCATACCAATTAGATTCACCAAAATGGTACTTGCTTCACAAACATCCTTGCTGACCAGAATCTTGCAAGAATTTTAGAGAAATATTGGCTAGGTGAAATGGTGCCAAATTTGGTGGAGAGAGGTTATTTGGGTAGGAGAACAATCTGGTATTTTCTCAGAATTAATGAAGCAATATAAAATGCACTTCCTTCACAACCTGAAAATATTGACAGAATCAAAGATTTGGTCATGTGCTCACATAGATCAAGGGATGGAGCTGAAATTTGAAGGAGGCTAATTATATGAGCACATGAAGAGGCATGCAAAATTTCAAGTTATTTGGGTACTCCTAGCTAGCACTTCCTTCACACTGGCTTCTGTTTGACGTAAACTTTGAAAAATTACTGAGGAAGATTGGCTAGGCAAATAAAGTTGAATTTTGGCATGAGGCCATTATTTGGACATAAGAAAATGCCCAAAAGGTTTGGGAGCAATCAGGAAAGGATAGGTGGCACTTCCTTCACAGAAAGCCACACTGGACAGAAATGAAGAATAATTTTTGGAGAATTTTTCTTGGGCTAGAATAGGAAAGTTTGGGCATAGTTGAGCAATATATGACCCAAAGAAATCATGAGAATTAACTGAGATTTTTGGGAGTGATAGAAACATAGGTTGCTTCACAACCTAGGGCAGACAGGGTTATTCCTTTAATAGAAAAAGGAATATTCCAGAGAAAAAGAAATTAGGGTTTGGTCAAGGAGTGAAGTGACATGATCTTAGCAAGGTTTTGAGAATGATGAGCCACTTGGGAGAGGAAATGAAGATGATTTCCCAGGTGGCAAGGCCACAGAACCACTCCAAAAAGAAAAACAGAGCAAAAACCAATTAAATCAAAAGAAAAAGAAAAGGGCCAAAATCCAGGCTGTTACAACTCTTACCCCCTTAAAGAAATCTCGTCCTTGAGATTTAGTTGCTCTGGGAACAAGTATGACTTGAGGATACCGTTTCCAACTTGGATATCCCTTTTTCCTTTATTTATTGTTCCGCCAAGAATTTCAGATGATCAACTTACCTTGCTCTGGGGTGGCTTGCTTCACCTTTGCCCAAATTCTGACGGGTTTTTGCTCATATACCACTTCCTTTTGCTGACGTGAATTTTCTCATATCTATGGTGATATCCAATGGACCTGAGCATAAATTTTTCTTTGGTCATGAAAACCTTTTTACTTCTGTCATGGGGTTGCTTCAAATAAATGCAAGCCTTCTAGGTTCAATAAATGCTTAGAATTAATCATGGCCATCTTCTGACGGGATCTGACTGCTCATAGGTGGCACTGATTTATCTTGATTTATTTCCTTTGGCTCGAGCATGTGGCATATACCAGAGATTTGACTACCTTCTGTCGTGAGCAATATAACGGTGTATGGAGTTATAGCTTGTCATACCTCAAATATTTACATCTTGAGACTTTGCCCGACAGGGGGCTGACGGACAAATGCTTTTCCTGACAGACTGACCGTGTACTTGATTTCGTCGACTAGTATACCGGGTCTGAGCTGATTATTCGTCTTTTGACTTTCTCATTTTGTCGGTATACCCATCTTTGGTAATACGCTGTGATATGTTTTAACACTGCCGCTGAGGTCAAACTGTTGAGGTTGCAAAGGAATCTTGGATCTAACAGAACAGACTTGGATATTCCACACTAACCATGTCAAGCGGGACAGCGGGATATGAAAATCCTTGTAAATAGAGTAGGCCGCTGAAGGTGTATGTCTTTGTGAATCCATATGGAATTATGGCCTCCAACTGACTTGGGGTATCCGGACCCTGATGGTCGTGCAAAATCATCAGACCTTTGTTGTCGGTCTCACCTTTTAATGGTCATGAATTTCTTTGTAGGATACCTTGCTGAAATAACTTGTCCACGCCTGTCCTTGATTCTTCGTATGACCATGGATGTGATTAATATTTTTGACATTATTCCTTGTGCTTGTTTTTCTGACCTGTGTCCGCACATATATGACATATACTCAGGGTTTGTAGCTATAAGGAGCTCATTGCTGAGGCCAATCATACAAGAAGGTGATAGGGTTTCATGATATCACCTTGTCGGGTGCGGGAATAATGATCTTGATGACCATTGTCAAGACTGTGGATTCTATGATGTCATCCCCAGATCTTGTCGATCCTTGTAATTCATGAGATGTATCTCTGCTTATTTTCCTTTACTTGACTCATGAGGTTGTTGAATCCTTACTTTCCTTAGGTATATCTGCTGGATCCCTGCCGCATCTCATATGAGTGACTGATATGACTGGGGATACATGTTCACCATATATGCGGAAAGATCCGTAATCGTACACTTGATTTCTGAAGAAGACCTATGCCTTGACTGATTTGTGCTTCCGACAAAAATGTTGCGAGTCTGATTCTTGAGCGATACTGCCATATATTGGCAACTCATCATATAATCTCTGAGGACGGTGTAATAGTGTGGTACTGATGTGGACTGAGTGGCTTACGAGAGAAGCCATCTGAGTAGCTTGCTGAGGAGGACTCGTTAGCTTCTGCTCAAATCTTTTGTCTGGGTATCATGCAGAAAAAGGCTCTATAAATTACACACGAAGCTTGGTCTGATTATTGTGCTGGAGGAGCCCGAGTCCCGTACTTGAGAAGCTTCTCCTCGGGTTTTGTTGTTGAGAAAAATTCATTTCCGTCTATCAGAAGCTTTTACCGAGGTATCTTGCTGAGAAAGACCGGTATCTTAAACCGGAAATTGTTCACATATCATGCTGAGGAAAATTGAGGAGCCTTGCATCATAAATTTCTTCCAATAACGTGTGGAAGAAGACTGAGTTTCTTACATCCAAAGCTTCATGCTAATATGCAGACTGAAATCTACACACACGCCCATAATATTATGTGGCTGATTATTTGCATGAGAAAATTTGGTTGCCTGTCTTCCTTGAACATATCACATTCTAACTTTATTTCGGATGATAACATATTTCAAGCATCATGCCTTGCTGAGCCAAAATTTTGTATATGACCCATACCTTTGACTGAAAATATACCGTTGATCTTGTACCTGACTTGTCTTGCTGCTGACTTGACTATTACTGCTGTGAGTATTTTGTACTGATGTAGACTTGAGTTATCAGTACTGTTGTGAGGAGTGCACACTAATGCAAAATTGATTATCAGCCTCAAAATCAGATATTCCCCATTTCACTGCAGTCGGCTGAGAATTCCATTCTGTTTAGCTGAGTTTCCAAATATTTGAACTCCTTGCTGATTCTTTGGGTCCGGTGTCGGTTGATGAGCAACTCTTTATAGGGGAAAAGTAATGTAACACCGGGGCCCAAAAGAAAGAAACAAAAGAAAACTCAACTAAACAAAAGCACACAACAACCAATGTCACATATTACTGCTAGTCACACAATATGCATGCCTACTTAAGCACACAAATCTTGCGGGATCTCCGGTTCTACGATCTAGCATGTTGTGATGATGTGCACGAGGACGAATAAATGTGTGGAAGAATTGGTGTAAACAGCGCTACAAAAGTGCTAGCTTAGCCAGGCAGCAACCTGGACTAGCTCGGAGGCGAGGACGCAGTCGATAACCCTGTAGTGGGACACGAAGATCGCAACCACATTATTATCAAGCGGACGGAAAAAGATCCGTACTCGTCCAAGAAATAGGTTAGCGAGGAAAACTGAGGCTGCTGACATGGCCCTTTTTATGATGACTGAGATCATTAAGGGTTGCCAACACAACAAGATAAAAAGAACGATCCGGGATAGAAGCATGTCTATCACCGAAACGATAGGCAAGACTGAAAGAAAGACATCGGCGCGATACCTGAGCACCATTTCTGCAAATAGTGTCGGGATCACTTGGCATCACTCAGCTGGGACGGAAATGACGCCAAACACTGAAGAACGAGAAAGAAAAGAAAACCGGAGAAATGCAAGGCCTGAGCTGTAGTGGATCCGAACTGATGCCATCTACACTCACCAGATAAATCGTTAGCAACAAATACTAAAGGCTATATGCATGCTATGCAACAAACAAATGCAGCAACCAAATGCAATAAACAAGTCGGACCTTAAACTACTGATTTCTACCGCTCGCGCTGACTAGGGCGTCCAACAGCCAGACCTGCTCTGGTACCAAGCCTGTGGCACCCCGGCACAGAGAAACCGGAACGCCCCGTATTCCAGCCCAGAGATCGAGGAGAAGTCTCTGGAATACGGCACTACTTGACATAGAACAAATCAGCTCTTATTACAAGAATAATAATACAAGGGTCTGATGTTACAAAGAAGCACATCAGCACGGCGACACTACGCCTGCGATACTACACTTGCTCTATGCTACCGGCGAAACAACTCGTGGCAGTGGAATACTTCTAGCAGCGGAACAACGACGAATGTGGTGAACTCCACTCCGCAGGGACTCTGGCTGGGACACGATCTAGCTCGCACGAACGAAAACCACGACAAGCAATCAAGCAACCACGGCATCACCTGCAAACTGGCATGACACGCCAGGTCAGTACATTGAATGTACTTGCAAGCTCACAACAACCAAAAACATCAACGCAAGACAACAACATAGCATTAAGCAGGTTAATTAAATTAACAGCTACCATGATACAACAACAACCACTATCATGATATGAAACTGATACAATGCTGATAAATCACCATCTCAGATCTCCATAACCATATCTCTCTTGGCTAACCGGCCAAGCAATATACCATCTCGATCACCTCGTGATCAAAACCAAACGGTGATCTTTCCGGCGATCACTACCATGACCAACACTTGGTCTCAAACGGTGATCTTTCCGGCGATCACTACCAAGACCAACACTAGGTCTCCAACATCATCATCAACATCCTGCCAATCGGTACTGCTCAAAATATATAAATCACCTATAAGTCATTCCGTCATGTGAGTGTTGATCGAACGGTGTGACCTAGTACGAACCCATGCCCATGACCGAGGACGCAGCTATCAATAGTTTAAACAAACACGCTCTGCAGAGGTAGCGCACTTTACCCACACCACGGAACCCATGGCCTCGCACTCCCATTCGGGTGGACCAATGGTGTTCCGACAAAACTGATCTACTGCCATGACACTCTACCGGCCACTCCGACACACTCCCCACTGGGCTAGTCCTCGGTGGCCCGGTGTCTACCAAAGACACCAACGGCCACCGTCGTGGCCAAAACAATAAACCGTCCCAAACGCGGACAAACTCTTATCATCCAACTACGGGCACACAAGGTTATGTCTGCTTACCAGGCCAGGGTACCGCACGCCCATAACCTTCCCTCGTTGGAGGCACCGGCGAGAGGCATGACAATAGCATCGCATTAGGGCCTTCCCATAAAGGCAAATGTGGTTGCACTGGAGAAAGCCCGGTTCGGTGGCACCTGACCAACTTAATGACGGAATTTATCCCCAAAAATATAACTGTGATACTGATACTCCAATATCAACTATCAAACTATAATCCAAGTCATGGCAATATCCAACAAATAATCCAAAACATACCATCGACATAACAAAATACTCCAAGGATAGCATAACATCTCTATCATAATGAATCCAAGAACAATAATACTACTACTCAAATATCAAGAACTAGCTACCCAACTATGATCCACATGCAAGCATCATCTCCAACATCATACTCCCAAAACCTAATATCAACTAGCATCATGATGAAAATAACACTAGTCACTAATAATCCAAAGGCAACATGATATCCAAAGTAATACTCCAAAATAATACCAGATACCATCATGAAAATAATCATAATAGCCACTAAGAATCCAAAGGCACATGTCATCCACATAATCATCAAAACATAAGTCCTAGAACTCCAAGCAATATCATGGCAATATCAAGATCAAAACAATACTCCGGGAAATGCCATGAACAAATCATACATACCCAATGCAATATTATAAACAAGTTCAAATGAATAAACCATTTCACTGCATTGCAATCATGCAAATGGAGGGTGTGGCTTGCCTGGGGTGGAAGAAATCACCGGGAGAAAGTGCGAGAAGCTCGCGGAAAGAATCGCCGGAAAACGTTCTCTCTCGGAGGGGCTGGTTAACGGCAAGGGCAAGATGGTCATTTTCAGAATGTTTAAAAATAATGAAAATGATACCAACAGAACGGGCTCGACAAAACGAAGAAGTGGGCTTTGGATTCACCTCATTTGGAGTGGTGGTTGAAAAGTTATAAAGTGTTTTTTGCCAGGGACCCATCTGTAAAGAAATATTTTTCAGCCTGGGCCTAAACAGAAAAACTGAAAGCGTAAAAGGAGGAATACGCTTTCCTAGAACTGAAAATGCATTCCGCCACTTGACGCTTCCACTTACCCAGTCAGCAGAGGTGGGACCGGGTGCACGGTCGCTGACGGGCGGGTCCCACGGGGTGGGGCCCGTCACTTATCCACGTGGGCAGACCGGGTCAATGCGCAGCAGCGGGACCGGCCGCCTGGGTCGCTGCCAGGTGGGGCCAGGGGGCGGGCTGACCAGGTCATCGTCCTCTTCCTTGCTCCCCTCCCCCCGACCAGAAGCAGAGGAAGCCAAGGGAGGGCGCGACGCCGGCGGGGGCCTGGCCAGCTCCGGCCGTCTCAGGCCAGGGGGAGGCAACCGGCGGCCGCGGGCAGATTCCCTGCTCCCGTTGAGACCATTCATGGCGGCCGGGAAGGAGCAGCGGGGCGACGGGGTTCGCGGCGTCCGAGGACAGAGGCGGCGGCCAAGTCTTGGGGTCGCGGCCACAGTGGCTCCGGCGACGAAACGAGGACCTGGGAGGGTCCGCCAGAGTTTGGTGGGGCTCTTGGAGGTGGAAAGAAGGAGAGGGAGGCATGGTTGGCCGGAATTTAGGCCGGAGGGGACGGCGGCCATGGCGGCGATGGTGGATACAGAGAGCTCCTCGAGCTCGACTGAGAGGCTGGGGAGGGGTGTGGTGTGTGGGGAGGCTGCTGGTGTGCTCGAACGGCTCGGGGGAGGCCTATATATAGGCAGGCGAGAGGGATGGGCTCGGGTGCCGCCGGGCATGTCCGGTCGAGGCTCTGGCGGCAGCCAGCGGGCATGGGAGGGCGCGGGAACACAACAAGGGAGGCAACGGACGAGCTACAGAAGTGCACAGGGTAAGGGGGGCCGAGGGCGCAGAGGAGAAGCGGCCACGACGCCTTTAAAGCTCGGTCGGCCACAGTGCGCCCGAGGGCGCGCGGCGACGAGCGCTGACGGAGGGGCTGACGGAGGGGGAGATGGCTCCAGGAGGACGGCGACGACGCGGTAAAACTGCTAGACACACTTACGAGCGCGAAGACGACGAGATGGAGAGGGGCCGGAGCTAGAAGACGCCCTGGACGCGGCCAACGCCAGCAGAGCGCGCGCATTGCATGCCAAAGCTTGTGATCACCGCGTGCACTGGTGCACACAGTGCCACATGGCCGGCCAAACGATGTGTGGGGGTTTGTCCTTCCTGGGGAGGTTACAACTGCGGTGGTAGTTTGGTTAAAAAGGCTCTGGTTAAATGGTAATCACCCTCTGAAGTTTACTGCAGTAAACTTGGATGAGAACTGCTGATCAACAGAAAGGAGTTTGGGAGCAATGGAGTTGTCTACGAGGTTTAGGGTAAGAAGGACTTTCATCCTGGTAACTTTGAGAAGATTTGGACCAATTGTTGATATAGTTGCTTTGCAACTGACCAAAATGGTCCAGAAACTTGAGCATGATGATGCACTCACATGAAGCATCAACTTGAGCTCAAATTTGGCAAGGCTTAGTGATTTGATCATATAAAGATGCTATAAAAGTTTCATACCAATTAGATTCACCAAAATGGTACTTGCTTCAGAAACATCTTTGCTGACCAGAATCTTGCAAGAATTTTGGAGAAATATTGGCTAGGTGAAATAGTGCCAAATTTGGTGGAGAGAGGTTATTTGGGTAGGAGAACAATCTGGTATTTTCTCAGAATTAATGAAGCAATATAAAATGCACTTGCTTCGCAACCTGAAAATATTGACAGAATCAAACATTTGGTCCTGTGCTCACATAGATCAAGGGATGGAGCTGAAATTTGAAGGAGGCTAATTATATGAGCACATGAAGAGGCATGCAAAATTTCAAGTTATTTGGGTACTCCTAGCTAGCACTTCCTTAACACTGGCTTCTGTTTGACAGAAACTTTGAAAAATCACTGAGGAAGATTGGCTAGGCAAATAAAGTTGAATTTTGGCATGAGGCAATTATTTGGACATAAGAAAATGCCCAAAAGGTTTGGGAGCAATCAGAAAAGGATAGGTGACACTTCCTTCACAGAAAGCCACACTGGACAAAAATGAAGAATAATTTTGGAGAATTATTCTTGGGCTAGAACAGGAAAGGTTGGGCATAGTTGAGCAATATATGACCCAAAGAGATTATGAGAATTAATTGAGATTTTTGGGAGTGACAGAAACGTAGGTTGCTTCACAACCTAGGGCAGACAGGGTTATTCCTTTAATAGAAAAAGGAATATTCCTGAGAAAAAGAAATTAGGGTTTGGTCAAGGAGTGAAGTGGCATGATCTTGGCAAGGTTTTGAGAATGATGAGCCACTTGGGAGAGGAAATGAAGATGATTTCCCAGGTGGCAAGGCCACAGAACCACTCCAAAAAGAAAAACAGAGCAAAAACCAATTAAATCAAAAGAAAAAGAAAAGGGCCAAAATCCAGGCTGTTACACGCAACCACCGGATCTAGGAACCAACCCCCGATCTGCCCTAGCGCTGACCGCCTCATGGCATGCTGCACCTGCACGCCAGCCCTCGACGCGCCTTGAGGAGTGCCATCCTCCGAGCAAGGATGCATGCACCTGCACCAACGCGCGCATCCACCAGCACCAACGTGGATCTGCGCGGAGCTCCACGCAACAGCCCGCTGAGGGACTCCTTGATTATGTGGTCGTCGGGTGTCCGGGCTATGTGATATGGGTCGGACTGATGGGCCGTGAAGATACAAGGTAGAAGACCTTCCCCCGTGTCCGGATAGGACTCTCCTATGCGTGGATGGCAAGATTGGCGTCCGGGTGTATGATTTCCTTCCTCGGCAAGCCGACTCTATACAACCCTAGGCCCCTCCGGTGTCTATATAAATCGGAGGGTTTATTCTGTAGAGGCTATCAGAATTAGTATAGGCTAGACATCTAGGGTTTAGCCATTACGATCTCGAGGTAGATCACCCCTATACTCATCAAAGTCAATCAAGCAGGAAGTAGAGTTTTACCTCCATTAAGAGGGCCCGAACCTGGGTAAACATCATGTCCCCTTTATCTCATGTTACCTTTGATCCTCAGACGCATAGTTCGGGACCCCCTACCCGAGATCGGCCGGTTTTGACACCGACATTGGTGCTTTCATTGAGAGTTCCACTGTGTCATCGGCAGAAGGTTCGATGGCTCGTTCGATCATCAACAACGATGTTGTTTCCGGGGAAACTTTCCTCCCCGGTCCACTTTTCATGTTCGACGTCTTCGCTCTGCGTGCCAATTCGATTGGTCACCTTGAACATATCGACAGCTACGCCCCTGGTCATCAGATCAGATTTGGGAGCCTGAATTATGTTGTTGATATCCGAGGAGACTTAATTTTCGAAGGGTTCATGGCCTCGACCACTGTCCCTCATCTCCAGGAAGGAAACCAATCGGATCCATCATCAGGCACCGCTCAAAACCAACTATCCTCCCTACCCTGGCCGTGGATCCAGAGCAGACCACCTCATCCGAAGATGGGAGTTTGAAACCCACTGGACTCTCTCCTACTACGGAGCTCTTTACCGGAGACCCAGAGGCGACCATATCTTCGGCAAGCCTGGAATCAAGCAGGACTTTCCCTGTCATCTGAGAGCCAAACTCACCCCTGGAGGCTAGCTCCAAACTCTCAAGGTCTGCGCCCGTAGAGCATGGCCAGGTGTCATGTACCACGCCCAGCTCTGCAGGACCTCAGTTCCTCGTCCGGCCTTCGTTGCTAAACGAGGCCCTGGACTTAATGTGATCTCTTGCCATTACAGAAGTATCACCTCCGAACTACGCCCAGCCCGGATTAGGGGCTGAGAGCGGGGAATTTTACGTCCCACCCACCACCCACATAATAGCCACTGTCGAAGACTTAACCGACATGCTAGATTACGCCTCCGAAGACATCGACGGTATGGACGACGATGTCGGAGACAAACCAGGCCAAGACCCGCCATTTATCGGGCGCTGGACGGCCACCTCCACATACAATGTGTATATAGTGGATACACCGAAAATGGACGACGACGACGGCTGCAAGGATCTGATCGAGGACAAGCCCATCGAGGCACCACCAAAACGTCGACGTCAACCGCACCGCTCAAAATCGCGCCGCAAAAAGGAAAGCAACACTGGCACCGGAGACGACAACACTCTGGATATGCCGAAGATCCCGCAGACCCCGCTGAGCCTGCATCCAAGTAGGATGAATGGGAGGAGGGACAAGTTAACCCCGATGAGCCAGTCGGGAATGAGGATTCAGAGGATAGTAACTATCTACCGATCTCCGAGGAGGATGTCAGCCTCGGCAATGAAGACTTCATCGTGCCAGAGGAACCCCTCGGGCAAGAGCGCTTTAAGCAACAGCTCATCGCAACTGCGAGGAGCCTGAAAAAGAAACAGCAATAGCTTCAAGCCGAATAGGATACGCTCAACGACAGATGGACCCATGTCCTAGCTGCCAAGGAATATGGCCTCGAGCGCCCAACAAAGTGTTATCCGAAGCATCGGCTACTGCCACAATTCGATGATGAGGCCCTTGAGCCAGTACCGTCAAGATATAATCGTGCTGATGAACCAGACCGACCACCACGTGGGCGAGACAAAGCGGCTGCTTATGCCGAACACCAGCCCGCACCACCTCGCCGTCGAGGCAGAGAGGTAGCGGCTCCGGGCTACACCTATGACTTACGCCAGGACCTGGACAATAGAGCCGGTCAGGCCAGATCAATCTACAGATCAAGGGGGCGTGCTCCAACGCGGGATGACGGCCATCAAGCCTGGCGCGACAAGCATAACCTCACCCAGGCTAAGAACCGAACACGGATGTCATCCGAACTCCGTCGTGATGTTGCCCGATATAGAGGCGCCGCACACCCCTTATGCTTTACCGATGAGGTAATGCAGCACTAGTTCCCAGAAGGGTTTAAACCCATAAACATTGAAGCATACGATGGAATGACAGATCCCGAGGTATGGATTAAAGACTTTCTTCTCCATATTCACATGGCTCGCGGTGACGATCTCCATGCCATTAAATACCTCCCCCTAAAGCTAAAAGGACCAGCACGACACTGGCTAAACGCCTCCCAGAGGACTCTATTGGTAGCTGGGAGGATTTGGAGGATGCATTTCGAGACAACTTCCAAGGTACTTATGTCCGGCCACCGGACGTCGATGACCTTAGTCACATAGTCCAGCAACCCGGAGAGTCAGCCCGCAAGCTCTGGACTAGGTTCTTAATTAAAAAAAAACAAATCGGCGACTGTCCGGATGCCGAAGCCCTCGTGGCCTTTAAACATAGCGTCCGCGACGAATGGCTTGCCCGACACCTCGGCCAAGAAAAGCCGAAGTCTATGGCAGCCCTTACTGCACTCATGACCCACTTCTGCGCGGGAGAAGACAATTGGTTAGCTCGTAGAAGCAACAGTACCAACGACCCCGGCACCTCCGAAGCCAGGGAGGGCAACGGACGGTCACGACGTAATAAGCACAAGCGTCGGAACAACAATGAAGAAACCGAAGATACAGCAGTCAACGCCGGATTCAGCGGCTCTAAACCCGGTCGGCGGAAGAAGCCATTCAAAGGAAACAGGGATGGCCCATCCAATTTAGACAAAATACTCGATTGGCCTTGCCAGATTCATGGCACCCCCGACAAGCCTGCAAATCATTCCAACAGAAACTCTTGGGTCATCAAACATGCGATAAGTTAAATACCGAACATAAGGGGAAAGGGCCGCCAAGCGAGGATGATGATGAGCCCCACCCACCGAACACGGGGGGGGGGGGCAGAAGAAGTTCCCCCCCGAGGTAAAAATGGTGAACATGATCACTCATATCCCCAAGAGGGAACGCAAGCGCGCACTAAGGGACGTCTACGCCGTAGAGCCGGTCGCCCCAAATTCCACCCTTGGTCGGCTTGTCCGTTCACCTTCGATCACAGGGACCACCTGACCAGTATCCGTCATGGAGGGTCGGCAGCTCTGGTCCTCGATCCAATCGTCGATGGATTCCATCTCACTCGAGTCCTTATGGATGGCGGCAGCAGTCTTAACTTGATTTATCAAGACACTGTTCGTAAAATGGGTATTGACCCATCAAGAATCAAGCCTAGTAACACCACCTTCAAAGGAGTGATACCCGGAGTCAAGGCCCGCTACGCGGGTTCATTAACATTGGAAGTAGTCTTCGGTTTACCGGATAACTTCCGAAGTGAAGACTTGATCTTCGACATTGTCCCCTTCCACAGTGGTTATCACGCACTGCTCGGACGGACCGCCTTCGCCCGCTTCAATGCAGTCCCGCACTATGCTTATTTAAAGCTCAAGATGCCCGGACAGCGTGGCGTTATCACAGTCAATGGAAACATGGAGGGCTCCCTCCGTACTGAGAAGCATACCCGACCCTTGCGGCCGAGGTACAGAGTGGCCTGATCAAGCTGAACACTTCATCGGCCATCAAGCCCCCGGACACTGTTAAACGAGTCCGGCCTACTCTGCAGAATGACAGCTTGGTGAATCCAGAGCTGGCCTAGCAGTTCCGCCTCCGTCAATCGCACCATTTAACCGCGGCATATGTACTTCATGTGCATAACTACGCACTCAAAATACCTTGGGCAACGACGGAGGCATATTGCGGACAAGGTTCATGGTGCGGCTCGACCCTATTTGGACCTTAACATTTTTTTCCTCCCCTTTTTCCCGCTCATATTATAGGTTCATTAAAACCTAATCACTTTACGGTCGTACAAGGGCTCTTTCCCAGGTCTCTTTTATATAAATGATCGTCGATTGCTCCTCTCAAAGGATCTTGCACCAAGGCGAAAGCGGCGCAGACGTGCGGCAGGGTATCCAGGAGACCTTCAAGACTACCTTTTCTTTTTTTGGCCCTGTATACGGCTTTCCCTTGTTTACAAATTCTCGGCATGTAAAATAGCCTTGATGTTTATGGCATTATCTGTGATAGCACGTTTTGACGTACCAATCAGATTATAAAGGAAACAGTTTCTTACTAACCCCTGTTCGGTATTGATTTATTTCATAAACTGTATTCCCTCTTTGCGTCAGATTGTCATATATACTTTGGTACGGCTTAAAACGCCAAGGGCTCTATTCGGCCACATATATTTTCAAAAAGTCTGAACACTTCTAGAGTATACTTCGGCATCCCGAACATTGCATTATATGCATCAGCTTCGAATCATGTCTTTGGTCAATAGTTGGGTTGCTCGGCTCCTGTGATTACTACCTTACGTTCCGCTTGTTCGGCTAGGGTAGTAAAGGGAGAACTACTGCGATTGTGTTTCTGGTTCGTCCGATCAAACACCTCAGTAGAGAAAGCCGAAAATTGGCTGTCATGATATGGCGAGAGCTGGTCAGCAATTCGGTGACTTGCTATAAATCACTTGCAATTTATTCTATATTATACGAAGGACTGGCCTTCGTCCAGTCACGCGCCTAAGGCATCCCGGTTTGGATAGCCGCATACGGACCAGGGGCTAGTACTTAGTCCCATCGTCAAACTCCTATGGCTAAGTGAAAGTGATAAAGCCGCATAGTCTGATTGCCTGGTTCGCTGGCAGACACCTCATTTACGGACCAAGACGTTGGGCCAAGTGTGATTGTGCGTTATCCCGAACACCCCCGTAGCATCTACGTGGGGGCTGAAGCCGACAACTGGCAAACTTTCAGAATAATAAAAAAACGGCCGCACAGGAGGAAAGTAATTTCATATAACAACATATATATATTACAGGTACTGGTTCATAACACAAAGTCTGGATATATATATTACATTCACTCAAAGATGATATCCTTTGAGCATTGGCCCTCCACTATCCGGGCACCCTCCAGGATGTCGTCAAAATAGCGCTCCGGCTTGCGGTGGTCCTTGCCTTCGGGTGGGCCCTCGGTCGCCACGACGGTGGCCTTCATCTTCGCCCAGTGCATCTTGACATGGGCAAAGGCCATCTGCGCACCCTCTATGCACGCCGAGCACTTTACAGCTTCAACTCGGGGCAGTGCGTTGGCGAGTCGCTTCACCAGGCCGAAGTAGCTGCTAGGAGTGGGTTCGGTTGGCCATAGCCGGACTATGACGTCCTTCATGGCCAATCCGGACATCCTATGCAGCTCCGCCCATTGCATCATCTGGTTGTTCAACAGCACCGGACGCTCCGGCGCCAGGAACTATGACCAGAAGAGCTTCTCCGTTGTGTTCCCCTCTTGGGCCCGGAAGAACTGCGCGGCGTCAGCCCACTCTTCGGGATATCCGCAAAGGCGTCTGGAGAACTCCATAGTCGAGTGAGCAAGGCATATCTTTGACCGCCAAATATACTCTGTAGAAGAAAGGGTTTACCAGCCGCTATCTGTTCAGCCTGCCGGATCTCCTCCCAAGCCGCCCGGGACTCGGTCCGTGCCTCCTTGGCCTCTTGGAGAGCCTTGGCGAGATCGACAGCTTGGGCCGCACTCTTTTCCTTCAAGGCCTTGCACTTGCCGATGGCGTCCTTCAGCTCTTGCTCTACCTCGGCCACCCTCTCCTCGTGCTGGCGGCGGGCGACCTATTCGGCCTTTAAATCTGTAGCTGCTTTATCAGCGGCCACCTTGCTCGCCTTTGCCTGCTCCTTGGCTTGGGCAAGGGCGCTCTTGAGGGTCTCAACCTCGGCCGCGTTACCTACAATCATATCCATAGCAGTGTATGAGCTTAACTCTGAATTTTTATAACACTTCAGACGTATAAAAGATCTTTTAAAAACATATCTTGCACCTCATCGAACCGCTTATTAATGCGGTCGATATCATCATCAGCCAGCTTCAGCTTCCGCTTTAGTTCAGAAACTTCAGCGGCTTGGGCGGTCGCTGCCAACAGGGAAGCCTGTTAACCAATAGACAAGTATGTCACCTCTTCCGAATCCTATGAGATCCTCTATTCGGCTTTTTTCAAAACCGAACACAGTCTCAGGGGCTACTATCTATATACAGGTATATATCCGTCATATAAAAAGCTTCTAAGAGTATTACGTCGCATACCTCGAAGCATGTTAACAGGCTGGTGAAGGCTTCGTTCAGCCCGCTCTTGGCGGCCTGAACCTTCTCAACCACCACACCCATTAGGGTGCGGTGTTCTTCTACGATGGAAGCACATCTTAGTTCCTCCACCAGAGCATTCGGCGCCTCCGGATTAGTGGAGGTCGCCACTAGAGCCGACGCTCCCCCCTCCTTCGAAGGGGGTTGCTTGCTCGATTCCGGAGCCACATGGGTCTCCAGAATGGTGTTCGGCTAGGGGTCGGACTGGTCAGGGCCCCCGTCGTCAGTCTCCATGGGGGTTACACCCCCCATGTTCTCGGCAGCCGAGGCATTACCCTCTGGCGTCGTCTTGGTGGCCTCCCTCACCTCTCCGTGACCCGGCGAGGCCCTTTGGGAGAACACCTCGGTGTCATCCATGGTGGTTGGCGGAGAGGCTCGCGGAGGCGTCTCGCTCTCCACCATCTCTGGCGCCAGTGAGCTCCCCTCAGATATAGATGGATTGGGGAGGTCGCGGGCAGGACTGAAATACACACACCATAATATGTTATATAGAAAACATAAAAGACCGGATATATGTGAGGTATCCTTGGATACTTACGATGTGACCAGGGGCTTCGCCCTGGGGCGCCGCTCGGGGAGGGCTTCGGCATCCGAATCCGAGCCATCCGAGAGGGATATCTTCCCCCTCTTGGATGCCTCCGCCTCCGGGTCTATGGAGGCTGCCCTTTTCTTCTTCCTCCCCTTAAGGGGAGAATCACGTTCTGCCTCCTCCTCCTCTTCGTCTTCATCTCCCTCGTGGGAGGAGAGAGCTTCGGTCTCTCCGGACACTGCGTCCGAAGTACCTTTACGGCGGATGCCACCCTTGGCCTCCTTGCTCTTCTTCTTGGCCTTCTTCTCCGGTGCCTGATACGGCGCCGGGACCAGCATCCCCATTAGTAGAGGAGTGGTTGGGTCTTCAAGTAGCGGAGCCGGACACTTGATCCGCTCCGCCTTCGCTGTCCAACCCTGAATGAAGGATGGAAAACTCAGTATACCCTTTGATTTATGAACCGAATTTATGTTCGGAAAAAAATACTTACCGGAGTGGCCGGATTCGCGCTGTCGAGGCCGATATCGTTGGTCTTCTTCGGCCACGTCTTCTGGGCCTTGAAGAGTAGCTTCCAGATCTCTTCGTACGTTGTGCCGAAGAAGCGTTGAAGGGTCCGCGGACCTTCCGGATTGAACTCCCACATATGGAGAGGCCGGAGTTGGCAGGGGAGTATCTGGCGGAAGAGCATCACCTGAATCGCGTCAGTGAGACTGGTGTTCTTGCTTATCATATTTTTGATGCGCTTTTGCAGCATCACCACTTCCGCGGTCGACCCCCAGTCCAGACCCTTGTTGGTCCACGACACGAGCCGCATAGGGGGCCCGGATCTGAACTCATGAGTGGCCGCCCATCTGGCGCCGCGGGGTTCGATGATGTAGAACCACTCCTGCTGCCACACCTTGACGGTCTCCACGAAGGCCCCTTTAGGCCAAGTGGTGTTGGGGAGCTTGCTCACCATGGCGCCGCCGCAGTCCGCATACTGCTTGTCGACCACCTTCGGCTTCACGTTGAAGACTTTTAGCCATAGGCCGAAGTGTGGGGGATGCAGAGTAGCGCCTCACACACAACGATAAACACCGAGATGTGCAGGAAAGAATTTGGGGCTAGATCATGGAAATTTAGCCCGTAATAGAACATGAGGCCGCGGACAAAGGGGTGGAGGGGAAACCCTAGTCCGCGGAGGAAGTGAGTGATGAACACAACCCTCTCGCCGGGCTCCGGGGCGGGGATAACTTGCTCTTTGGCAGGGAGCCTGTGCGCGATGTCCGCAGTCAGGTACCTCGCCTCCCGAAGATCCTTCAAATCCTTCTCCGTGGCGGAGGAGGCCTCCCACTTTCCCTTCGAGCCGGATCCGAACATGGCTAGAGAGGTTGGCTACAGGTGGGAAGGATCAAAGCTTGAGCGTTGGAGCTTGGAGATGGGAAAGCAGGAGAAGGAAGAAGGCGTGGGGAGAAAATAGGGATCTTTATCCACTTATATAGGCAATGAATATCAAGCGCCCCCCTCAAGCCTTAAAACTCGCCTGTTCCCAAGGGGTCGTGTGAATGACACGGTTGGATTACCCAAAACCGTATTGATGAGGATCCTGCGATAAGCGGACACGATCTCTGTTTTGACAAGACGTGTCAATGGAGGCCTTGCCTCGAAACACGAAGCGGGAGGTGGAAAATGGTTCAAATGTTAAAGGGGCCAAACATGGCGTTTTGCCGAAAAAGTTGTCAATTGACAGACATTATTTTGATTAAACATTTTACCTACGTGGTTGAGGGTTGTGACTGTTATGCAGAGCCGGATACAGTTCTTTTATTCAGAAGATTACATTGAAGTATTAGAGAGGAGGAACCCGCCTTGAAATGTTGAAGACAATCTGCGTGCCGAACAAATCGTCATTGAAGACTGGTTCAGGGGCTACCGAGGGAGTTCTGGATTATGGGGTCCTCGGGCGTCTGGGCTATGTGATATGGGCCAGACTGATGGGCCATGAAGATACAAGGTAGAAGACCTTCCCCCATGTCCGGATAGGACTCTCCTATGCGTGGATGGCAAGATTGGTGTCCGGATGTATGATTTCCTTCCTCGGCAAGCCGACTTTGTACAACCCTAGGCCCCTCCGGTGTCTATATAAACTAGAGGGTTTAGTTCGTAGAGGCTATCAAAAATAGTATAGGCTAGACATCTAGGGTTTAGCCATTACGATCTCGAGGTAGATCAACTCTTGTAACCCCTATACTCATCAAAGTCAATCAAGCAGGAAGTAGGGTTTTACCTCCATTAAGAGGGTCTGAACCTGGGTAAACATCGTGTCCCCTTTATCTCATGTTACCTTCGATCCTCAGACGCACAGTTCAGGAACCCCTACCCGAGATTGGCCGGTTTTGACACCGACACCCGCCACAGGGTAACGCAACACGCCGACGCGTCCAGGCGCTGCCCTGGACCTCCATGCCATGCAGCCCAGTTGCACGAAGCAGCTCCCTTCCACGTGCCCGCCAGCCATCATGTCGTCGCGCAAACCCACACCTTTGCCTGGAAATGGCGTCCTACGCCACCTAGCCCAAGCGAGAGGAAAAAGAAGACCGCCCCGCCGCCGCTGTCGCATGGCCTTTGGTCGGCGACGTCCTTCGGCGGCGGCGAGGGGAGGAGCGGCGGTGTGGGGGTGGTGCCCGGCGACGGCTAGGGTTAGCACCCAGGCCGCTCGCAAAAGCAACATATGGCTGCGGAAAATCCTTTAAGGCCTCATTTGATTTGCAGGATTTGCATAGGATTTTTTGTAGGATTTAGATCCTGTGGAAATTTTCATGCGATGTCGTTTGATTTCCAGGATTGTGTTCAACTGGAACCAGTACTACAGGAAATCCATAGTCCAGTTTCACAGGAAAAAAAAGAATGAGGTTGGACTTCATGGAAAAATCCTAACTGGAAGAAAACCCGCGCGCATGAGTTCCTATGGTTTTCCTATATACTACAATCAAGGAGGTGTTTGGCTACAGAAATGGTAACGACACTGTTAACGTAATCAGATTACAGCGTTTAAGGAGGTGTAATGAGTTTTTTTGAAGTTTGTTTGGTTCACGTCTGGTAAAGGAATCGATTACCTTCGCTCTCTTGCTTCGCCCAGGATCTCTAGCATCGCCGGCCATCTCTGAAATCAAGCGCCGCCGGCCATCTCCGAAACCAAGCACCACCGGCGGTCGTATCTTGTGCGCCACTGGCCATCCCCGGGCATGTTCAGTGCCAACGGCCTCCGATCTCAAGCACCGCCGGCCCTTCCCGAACACCGCCGCGGGCTGCTCCAATCTCTGTAGGGATTCGAAGGGGATAGGGAAGGCACCGGCGCCGGACTCAAAGAGGATCATGGAGGCGGCGGTGGAGGAGCAGGAGGGGTTCGTGCGGGGAGGAGGGTGCTCTCGGGGGAGGAGGGGGTCGTGGGCTCGGTACCGTAACCTTTACCGATGGGTTGTGGGCGGTATCGAGCAATAACTGGGTCAGACCCGTTAACGGCGGGATGTGTTTAAGAGTTTCAAAACAAAGGTAGCATTTTTCCTTTACAGTGTAAACAGGTCCGGGGCAAAAATCTCTGAACCAAACACCTCCCAAATAGCAATTGCGTGAGAATTCCTCTGTTTTGCTATCCATGGGATTTCACTGGACAGGGCATCCTAGTCCTCTAGTTTTCATGTTCCTACACTTTACCAATCCTGTAAATCAAACAAGGCCTAAATTTGATCACGCTTGATTTTTCACCTTTTCTCCCTCTGTATTTCAAAATTAGATTTGCACTTTTTATGGTTGCAGACACATCTCTCGTGAACATTCGAAAAGAAAAAATATGTGAGCATGTGAGCACCTGATACTTTCCTGGTAAGCAGTGACCGCAGCTTCTACACCTTGTTTTGTTTGGCTCAGTAAATGAACTTGCTCGGCTCATGGGGACTTGTCTAAAATGGAACTTAGAGAACAAATTCACAGCAAGAACATAATGCCACACAACCAGATCTCAAGCCGGATTTTTTGGCTGATCTTGTACGTATTTGCGGGAGTGAGCAGCTCCCAATCCTCGTTGGGGGCGATTTTAACATTATTCGAAGGAGGGAGGAAAAGAATAATGATAATTTTGACGGCAGATGGTCGTTTATGTTCAACACCATAATCGAAAGCCTGTATCTTAGAGAGATCGAGCTTTCGGGTAGGAAATTTACTTGGGCTAATACGTTACCAAACCCGACATTTGAGAAGCTGGACCGTGTCCTTGCTAGTGTCGAATGGGAACAGAAGTTTCCCCTGGTCACGGTCCAAGCGTTATCGCGCGCAATCTCGGATCACACCCCGTTGCTAGTTGATTCTGGCGAGGCCACTCACATGGGGAACAAAAACACTTTTTCTTTCGAATTAGCATGGTCCGAAAGAGCAGGGGTCCTGGATCTAATAGCCAGAGAATGGGCTAAAGAGTCAGGTGGGAGATCTCCTGTTGAAAGATGGCAGAATAAGATTAGGCATCTATGAAGATTCCTTCATGGATGGGCTAAGCACATGCATAGGATTTATAAGGCTGAAAAGGAAAGACTCCTTATACTAATTCAATCCCTAGATTTAAAAGCTGAGTCCACCATTTTAGATACCAGAGAGCTGGAAACTAAAGTGGAGGCGGAGTTGAGACTGAAAGAACTCCTACGAGAGGAGGAATTGAAGTGGGCACTGCGGGCTAATGTTCGCAAAATCGTCCAAGGGGATGACAGCACTCAATTCTTTCATATGATTGCTAATGTCAAACATCGAAAAAAGAGGATTTTTCAATTGGAGCAGGACGAGGGGACGATCTTAGGACAAGAAAACCTTAAAGTATATATAACCAATTACTATAAGCAGCTGTTTGGGCCTCCGGAGGACAACTTTGTGTCCTTAGATGAGTCCAGGGTTGAGGATGTCCCTCAACTCGCGGCGGATGAGAATGATATTTTAACCGCCCCATTTACGGAGAAAGAGGTGTTTGAGGCTATTTCACAAATGAAGAACAATAAGGCTCCAGGGCCGGATGGTTTTCCGGCGGAGTTTTATAAAAAGTGTTGGCACATTGTCAAAGGGGATTTACTTCCGATGTTCCATGATTTATTCTCCGGACAGCTTCAGTTGTTTCAATTGAATTTTGGAACGATAACTTTACTTCCTAAGAAAACAGAGGCCGTTCGTATTGAGCAGTTCAGGCCTATCTGTCTTCTTAATGTAAGTTTCAAAATTTTCACCAAGGTCGGGACCAATAGGCTTACGCAAATTGCGCACTCTGTAGTGCAACCGTCCCAGATTGCTTTCATGCCGGACAGAAATATCCTAGAAGGGGTGGTCGTCCTGCATGAAACGCTCCATGAACTCCACACGAAAAAACTTGACGGAGTTGTTTTCAAGTGGACTTTGAGAAAGCATACGATAAGGTCAAATGGCCTTTCCTTCAACAGGCCTTGCGAATGAAAGGTTTTGATCAGGCCTGGAGGCACCAGGTCAACTCTTTCACGCAAAAAGGGAGTGTTGGGATTAAAGTGAATGATGATATAGGTCACTACTTCCAAACACACAAAGGATTAAGGCAAGGCGATCCGATGTCACCTATTCTATTCAACATAGTGGTTGATATGTTGACAATTCTCATAGGAAGGGCTAAGAATGCGGGACAGGTAGGTGGCCTAGTTCCGCACTTAGTAGATGGAGGTGTATCCATCCTACAGTACGCTGATGATACTATCATCTTCACGGAGCATGATTTGGCAAAAGTGTGAAACATGCAGCTTGTGTTATGCCTATTCGAACAATTGACCGGGTTAAAGAATAACTTTCATAAGAGTGAGTTGTTCTGTTTTGGAAGAGCTAATGACGATCAAGAGGCATATAAACAATTGTTCGGGTGTGAATTGGGGGTTCTACCTTTCACTTATTTAGGTATACCAATCCACCATCGTAAGCTGACTAACAGAGAATGGAAGTGCATTGAGGATCGATTTGAAAAGAAGTTGAGCTGCTGGAAGGGCAAGCTGATGTTATACGGAGGCCGATTAATTCTCATTAATTCGGTCCTCACGAGTATGCCCATGTTTCTTCTTTCCTTTTTCGAGATACCTGTTGGGGTCCGGAAAAGGCTAGACTTCTATCGATCACGATTCTTTTGGCACAGCGATGAACTAAAAAGAAGTACAGACTTGCTAAGGGGGATATCATTTGTCGGCCAAAAGACCAAGGAGGTCTAGGCATTGAAAATTTGGAGGTGAAGAACAGATGTCTTCTTAGTAAGTGGCTGTTCAAACTTTCGATTGAGACGGAGGCCACATGAGCTCAACTGCTGCGTAATAAGTACCTTCACTCCAAGACCTTGTCCTAGGTGACAGTAAGGCCGACTGATTCGCCTTTTTGAAAGGGATTGATGAGAGTCAAATCACTCCTTTTCAACAGGACAAGGTTCATAGTTGGAAACGGTACCACTACGAGATTTTAGGAGGATACATGGCTAGGGGACACGCCCCTTGCACTCCAATATCCGTCTCTGTATAGTATTGTTCAGCGTAGAGACGCGTATGTGGCTTCAGTACTCCAGTCCATTCCGCTCAATATTCAATTTAGGAAGACGCTAGTGGGACACCGTTGGGAAGTTTGGCTCAATCTTGTGAGAAGAGTGATGGATGTTCAATTGTCTCAACAACCCGATCGGTTATGCTGGAAGCTAACTAAGAATGGAGAGTTTTCAGTCAAATCCATGTACTTGGATGTAATCAATTCTATCGTGATTCCTCGTTCAAAGCATGTTTGGAAAGTTAAAGTATCTTTGAAAATCAAAGTGTTTATGTGGTTTGTGCATAAACAAGTTATTTTAACTAAGGATAATTTGGCAAAACGCAATTGGATAGGATCTTTAAGATGTAGCTTTTGCGACCAACATGAGTCAATCAAACACCTTTTTCTGGATTGCCCTCTGGCAAAAATACTATGGCGGTCGGTTCACATAGCTTTCAACATCACTCCTCCCGAACTCTATCAACACGTTATTTGGGACGTGGTTAGATGGGATAGATTTCACAACAACGAGACATATTCATGTAAGAGTATGTGCTTTATTATGGGCAGTCTGGAACTGCAGAAATGATTTAGTATTTAACAGAACAACAACTATTCATTTTTTGCAGGTTATATTCCGAGCCACTGCGTTGATCCGTATGTGGTCGCTACTCACTCCGACGGAGGCCAGAGAGCATTTGGTTACTGGATCTATCCGATGAGAGATGGTAGCTCGGGATATTTTTAACCGGTTTGGATGGCGGTCATGTAATAGGATAGGCTTTTAGTTCCTATCGTTTTTGCCAGCCGGTTGTGGCTTCTCTTTTACTTTTTAGCTCTTTGTGAGCCTTTTGTTCCTTGATTGAGACAACAAGACATGTGTAAGACCTTTTGCTTATTAATAATCATGGCCGTATGCATCGTTCTGCTGCAGAGGCCGGGGCGAACCCCCCTTTTCAAAAAAAACAAAGAACAGAATGAGCCACAGAACTGGTGTTACCTACTGACAGACTCAAACTTGTACCGATGAACAATTAAGCAACTGAGCTGACTTAGCTGCAGATGATTCCATTGAGGGTTCGAGGGTTCCATTACGACGTTCTTATGTTCGCATTATGAATATACATATACATATTACAGAAGTTGTAGACTCGTAGTTGCATAACACATATGAGATGGTTAAATGAGCAAAGATTTGGGCAAGATTGCCGAACCCAATAGTCTTCAGGTACAAAACCTCCCTGTAATGATGCATCTTGTGGCCTCCTTCGATAATTATGTACCGATAGAATGGGCACCAGTTAAGTGGATTTCAGGATTCTCCCTCTTCCAATTCAGCAACGAACAGAAAAATGGCAGGGTACGAGCTTGCCACTCCCCATCTATGCATTTATTCAGATGGCAAAGACTGCCACCTTGGCCGTCGTTGTCTATGTCAGCTCCAGCCATATTCACATTGGGTGGGGGTTCTGGGTGAACAGATGCTGAGAGGGGAAGTGGAAACAGATTTGCTGTAGAACCGAATCTGAGCAAAAACGAGCCGAGATCTCATCTCATCTACGCCAAAAAAAACATCTTGAGAAGCTTTCTGAACATCCATTTTCATCCCAGGAATGGGATCAGAACTCTCCACCATGGATGGTGACAGTGGCACCGGTTGCAGAAGTTGGAGGACGGAGAAGCATGTGTGGAGCATAGATTTTTGACAACTGTCCAGCATTTCCAAATGTAGTTCCAGGTGACGCTGGCTGATTTGCTGAGGAGTCCTTGGCCAGAATGTAATCTGGCCGCAGACCAGAAGATGATGGAGATGGGGCCATAGGAGCAACAGGGAGACTGAGAGGATATGGAGCGATAGGCACGTCACCAAGCGATGATGCTGAAGGACTGTAGCTCAGAGCACCCAGTGGGTGATCAAATTTGCATCCGGGACCAAATTTGCAAAACCCATGCTGTGAGTAGTAAAGACATGGCTGGGCACCCTGCAAATTAAAGGAAACTTGATCATAATTTTGCTCTATATGCAAAACTAAAAAAAATGTGCAATGTGCAGTGCCATATACCAGATTATCTTGTGTATTTGCATGTTTTGTCATAATGAATCCAATAACAGATTAAATTCTACTGTGCATTTTATAACTTGCAGCCAAAATGAACTACTACAGGAACATTACATTTATGAGAAGTGTGCTTTCCCAGATAAGTTTGGACGAACATATTGCGATGTGCCAGAAATTAAAGTTAACATAATTAAATTCATAACCATTGCGGCTAAGACAAAAAGAAATCGATACTGATAGGTGCTAACACATCACACCAAAGGATGTCTGTCAACTGTTGATCAGGTATAGAAATAACCTCCCAGTAACCTGCACTTCCGGGTTTTTTCTGTGAACTCTAGTGAAAGCAAAAGAGGTTTTCCTGATTAACAGGGAATCATAGATAGGACAAGGTACTCCAATACAAACTTTCTACTCCCTCCGATCCATATTAATTGTCGCTGATTTTGTCAAATTTTACTAGTGATTTAGGCTAATGCGGTAACAAGGCTCAAAGGGCTTCAGTATGCCAAGAACAAACATCCATCCCTAAGTTCGTCAAGAATCAAGATACTTGCGACTAAGTCAGAGGTAGTTTCGTTTTGCAAATATGCAAAGGAAGAAATGGTACACATACACGAGATTGTCCCAAGGAAGTACCCACCAGAAAAATAATATAGTACTGGATAAACACAGTGAAAACACAATCATGGATGTGTTGTATGTTCCATTAATAAAAGCCTCCATCTTCAAAGAATTGACAGTTTTTTTTTTTTGAGGAAGGAAGAATTAAGAGATTTCATCATAAGATATATGTTCGCAATTTTAAACTTTGTATGTCAAATTTACACAGATGCAGAGCCATTTAAAGCACGAGCACCTGGTCAAGCTAGTGAGCAATAAACAGAAGACACAAGTTATGCAAAAACCCAGAAGAGTAGTTTCCAAAAGCATGCAATGCAGCAAGAATCCTGCATGCAGCGAGTATCCTATCTTACTATTTTCCAATGCTCAGAAGTTTCTTCCCTACCCTTTGCCATCATTATTTTCCGCGTTGGTGCAAAGAAACCGTTAAACTTGCACTAAACACAATCTACACTGGACACTGAATTTAAGAAGAATCAAATAAGTACCACAAGGTCAAAACTCGTATGCCTCCTACCTAAATAATATGAACATCGATCTGCATTTGGTTGACGATTCACAGAACACTGTCCTACACATAATATTCTTCGATATACAAAAACTAGAAGAGAAGGTCAATGGACGCAGAACAGACCCTCTTGCATGCACATGTTCTGCTACGGACTTAAAAAACAGTACATTTTATATAGTTGCCTTTGCTTCACATTCTAGTCAACTATACAATGGGCTAAACTCAGACTTGAAGGTGCAATTACATGGCAGAACTTTCAACAGTTCTACAAAGTATATGGAAGGTGTATTTGCTGATGAACTAAAGCAATGGAATCCGTTCTTTAAAGTATGGCTACTTGATCGATGTTTGATCCAAAATCATAGCATTCACCAATAATTCCTCTATGACAGAATACCACCTAGCTGCACTGCTTTCAAGTCCTACAGTAAAACTCAAAACCTGTAATAACTGGAAACTGAATGATCATTACTTCCCTGACTATACAATTTGCAATTCGACTAAACTACACGAGTAAATGAAACTTCACTTATCAACTTTGCAGTATCAGAACAATAAGATGTGATGTCAATCTGATCAAGGACAACATCAAGATGATGATTCAGCAGTATGCTTTTGGTTTAACTTCCATTTGAAGATAACATAGTACTTCAATGCAAAAAAATCAGACTGATGTATAGAGCTACTCACCGGACGAATTGGAAGACCTAGAGGGCTCAGCATATAGTTGGACCTAGGTGTACTCAGGTATTGAGGATGATTGTATTTACACGTGGATCCAAATTTACAGGTCCCTGTCTTCATGTAGTGGTGGCATTCAGGCTGCCCAGGGCGCTCTGGAAAGACAACTTCTTGTTTGTCACTTGAAGGCCATGCTGAAGAAGACAACGATGCATAATTACTGCCATAAGCAACTGCAGATGGAGGCCCTTGGTGTGATAAGCCATACAATGGTCCTGCCTGAACAGTTTGCTGTCCCCCAGCTGACGCGACTTGGTTGATAGGTGGCTAATAAGAAAATAAAAGATAATGAAGTCATCAGGGCAGTTCAGTATTTTCTTTTTCTGACAATGCATCACAATCTTCATAACACATAAGTACAAAATGATGTTTTGGGTCATTTTTGTAATCTTCTTGTACAACACAATGCTCCCGATACATTGTGAGTTTGCGAAATTAGACAGTAAACGTTGTATCATTAATAAGAGACCTTCCAAATTTAATTTCTTAATACTTTGGTCCAGATTAAAAGATTCATTTTATATAAAACACCCTTGCTCGATGATCTACTATTTGTAGCACAAAGTTCAAAATGAGAAGGAATACAGTATTAGAAACTTACCATGTAAGGGTTCCATCCCTGCATTGGCATGACTGCAGATGGGTGCATCATTGGAGGATAAGAGCCCGGGAAAAATGATCCTGGCAGAACAGAAGGCCTCCCCAATTGCCAACTGGCTAGAGGTGGATATGGAAGAGGGGAAGAGACAGGCAGTTGTTGCACTGGTGGATACATGTTTGGTGTCTCTGAAACAACACCATGTTCTGGCCCTTCTGGATGATGAAATTTACATGTTGATCCAAATTTGCAATGGCCAGTTTTGATATAGTAGGAACACTCTTTCTCACCCTGCATGACGAAAAGAATCTTCATTAGATATTGGACAAAGAAGGGCCAAGACTAGATCAAAATTTGGATTGAACAAACAGTCCCACCAGACGCAGAGGGTAACCACAGGAATTTAAGACAACTGGTTGTACAGAACCGCCTTCTCTGGGATGATTATACTTGCAATTAGAGCCAAACTTACAAGTCCCATTCTTCATGTAGTACTGCAAAAAATATATGAAAAAATGATACTGTAAGCAATCCACCAAATAATTAAAAAATGCATATATGATGACTGAAATAGCAAGTATCAGCTTCTAAAGGAAAGATCTTATATTCCATACAATTTCATATCACTGTGTGAGCGAGTTTTCGACTATTGGCAAGATGAGGACTAGTTTCATTACCTCGCACGGTGGCTGACCTGGGCGTTCTGGATACTCCACTGTGCGTGCGGTCCTTGTCCCTCCATCAAACTAAAAAAACAGAGCACAAAACATGTTTATACCTTCAATTCAAGCTCCTTGAATAGGTAGTATACTCTATATAAAGTTCTCACTTCTACAACAACTCACTGGAAACATGTGAACACGGCTATCTACTTGTGCTGCAAGGTAAAAATAATCCTAATAGAAAAATGGCCATATGACCGAGTGCTGATCAGGCCTACAACATAAGCAAGTGGCAGCGTAAGCAGAAAGTGGGCCTTCGAATTATCAACATCAACAGCGAGACTAAGACAAGAAGGCTTATTATAGAATGAGTCAATCACATAATCAACGACAGCAACCGACGACTGCACAATCAAGTTTCACTTCCATGGGCTCGTGACAGGCTCCTAAGCCATAACTAGAATCAATTCAATTCAATCACAGCAAGAGGCTTGAGCTGGAAGCTCCCCTCCGCACCGACCAGCTGTAATTGAACCTGTCGGTCATTATCAGGGACTGGCGAGTCGTAAGTAGCAAGTCCCAACTGGACTGAAGTGAAGCAGAGCATGATGGGAGAAATAAAATCGGGAGAAGAGAAGCGGCCCAGCTCACCGCGGCGGCGCGATCGCGAGGGTGGTTGTAGCGGCAGGTCTCCCCGTAGCCGCAGGCCCCCGTGCGGAGGTAGTAGACGCAGTTGGCCTCGCCGGGCCGCTCCGGCAGCCCCTCCCCGGCCGCCTCCTCGCCGCCGGCCAGCCCCAGCCTCCACATCGACTCTGCGAGAACACAAAAGGCCGCGGCACGCAGCGACATTCGTACGGATCAGGCAGCATCGAAGATCCAAAACCCTAGCAAGCAAACGACACACAAACCCCCTCCTTTCCCAAAACACACGCGCAGAAACAGCGGGCCCGAAATTGCGCACATCGGGGCCGGAATTGAGCGCCGTACCTTCCAGGCCAGTGGCAGCGTCAGCGCGGCCGCCCTCGGCGCCGCCCCCGCCGCCGTCCTTGGGGGACGCGGCGTACGACTCCATCATCGAGCAGCTCCCCGAATGCTCCTCCCGCCGCGGCGATCGGGCGGGGATCGGGCCGGACCGTGCTCGCCCGGCGGCCGCGCGAGCGGGGGGAGGCTCGAGCAGGGGCGAAAGCGAAGCAAAATCTCTCTCGCTCTTGGGTGTTGCTTCCTCCGGACTCCTCTTCTCCCCCTTCCCTCTCCCTCCCTTGCAGTCGCAGCCCCCGCTCGTCCCGTACTACGCTCGCGTCGTGTGGCCTTTTCTGCGTGAGTGGGACTCACTCACTCCCTCTCTCTCGCTTGGGGTGGGGGGTGTCGTGGCTCGGACAGCGCGTGGTGACGTCGCGTAGGCGCCAAGAAGCGGGGCTGGGTGGTGAAACCGAGGGGAAGGCGGGGGTGGAAACGCAAAAGGGAAAAGTGGTGGGGGGAGTGGGCAGCAAGCCGCGGGCCGCATTCAATGCGCGGTCGTCCTGACGGTCGGTCGCTCCTCCTGCCCGCTGCTGCTGCTGCTGCCACGGCCCTGGCCCGGGGTGGACGGACCCCACCGCGGCGGCACCGTCATGTGCCCACGCGCCCGAGTCCAGTCCCAGCTTAGGATGCTCGGTCGACATCTTTTTTATTTGTTTGTTTGTTTTTTGGCCAGGACGAACAGCGTGTGGAACAATCTTTGTCCACCGTTTATTCGGTGCATGGATAGTTTGGTGACCTGGTAGGTGGTGGTCCGGCGGACGCACTCCCCTCCCATCTTAAAAACGTTTATCTTTCCTGTGTATGTTTTTTTAACTTCCAATCTATTCATCATCAATCATGATTGTACAGACCATATTAGAAATAACCCTCAAAAATAATATTAAAAATAATAAATCACATCCAGATTCATATACCACCTAGCGGCGACCACACGCACTGAATCGAGCCGCAGGCACGCCGCCGTCATCGCCCCTCCCTCACTGGAGCCGGGCAAAACTTATTGTAGTAGACAACCGGAAAGTCGTCATGCTAAGAGCATCTCCACTCGTCCCCCCAACATGTTCCCCAGGGCGCCTTTGTTAGCACCGGCGACGAAAAATCGGCCCAGTCATGCCCCCGGATCGTTGTTTATCGTCGGTTTGGGCCGAAATAACAGCCGGCGAACCCAAACCGAACCCAGCGCGCCGGGGGGGAGCCTAGGGCCGCCGGATGAAGCGAAAAGGCGCGTGGGCCCGCGCTGTCGGCGACATCGGCCGATTTCCCGCCGTTTTCTCCCCCCTTTCCCTCAATTTCCCACCTTGTCCCTCCCTTCTCCCGCGCCGCTCCCTCCATTCTTCCCTAGATCCTCGGCCATGCCGCCGGAGAAATATGCGGCCCCTCGCCTAGCCACCGAGGGCGCCGATGGCAAGGCCCCCCGGCATGTCGAACGCCGAGTGGAAGGCCGACGTTGATCGTCGGGAGGCGGTCACCGCCAACCGGCGGAACAGGCTCATCATGAAGAAGGCCAGGGACGCGACGGAGCAGGAAGAGGTGTCTCGCGCGGGGATGATGAACCTTCCACCCGGCCACTGCCGCAAGACGCGTGGGGGGAGCCAGCAGAGCGTTGCTTCGCCGCCCGGCCACTGCCGCAAGACGCGTGGGGGGAGCCAGCAGAGCGTTGCTTCGCCGCCCGGCCACTGCCTACATGGAAGACGAGCTCGACAACGCCGAGGAAGAGGTGGAGGAGGATGAACAGGCGGAGGCGGAGCCGGAACCGGCGCCGAAAGGAAAAAATAAGAAACGGTAGTGCCTCGCCGAAGCGTGGAAGACCGTCAGCATCGACCCGATCACCGGCTCGAATCAGAACGCCGACACATACTGGAGAAGGATCAAGACGTCTTTCGACGAGCGCAAGTTGGTCGATCCCGACTACGCCATCATCCACATGGATCGCGGTGAGAAGGCCATGGCGAACCATTGGGCGACCATCCAGGCGGCCTGTAACAAGTGGCATGGGATCCTTGAGGAGGTCGCGGCTCGCCCGGAAAGCGGCGCCAATGTCGAGGGGCAGGTATGGCCAGTCGCGACTCATTTCTTTCGCCGTGTTCTTCGCCGACACTTGTTCTTTGGCTGTGCCGATGGTTCGGATGTTCAACATGTTTCGCCGGGACAACAGCGACCAAGAGTTAAAGTTCCTTCGCGTGTTCTCTAGGATCGAGTCATGCGAGAAGTGGAGGGAGTGCCGGATCGCTCAGGCCAAGGCCAAGGAGAGCTACAAGCCGGACGCGCCTGCCCCGGCGACGGCAGAGGGGCTCCCTGATGGCAACAAAAGAGCCAATGCGGCGAGGGACGCGGCACCAGCTGTCGCACGGCTGCAATTATCGATTGAGCAGTGCATCATCGACGCCAAGAACAGCGTCGCCAAGAGGGAGGAGAAATCCGACACGAGGTGGTCGGCGTTGATGACGAAGCAGGATGTTAAGCTCGACATTCCCAGGACGAACGTTGCCGCGAAGAAGAGGAACACCGACTTGGCATTCTTGATGGCGGCAGACATGTCGACGATGGACGACCAGGTGAAGGCGTGGTACTTGGCAGAGCGCGGCCTCATCTTGAACCAGATGCCCGGACCGGCGGCGACCACCGACCCTACGCCCACGCCGACGCCCACGCCGAGCCCGAGCACTGAAGCCACGCCCATGCCGACACCCACCCCGGCCAGTCCCATGGCAGAGGAGCCTACCGTTTGATGCGTTCGTTCCATGTCTACATTCCTTTCCTTTTGATCGTCGAACTTTTGGTTATGTTTAGATCACCGACCTGTGGCATGATGGTCGCCGACTTGTGGCATGATGATCGCTGAACCTGTGGCGTTTTTTTGGCAGCGGGAAAGACAAGTTCGAATTTTTGGGTGTCTGGGGGCCGAAACCTGGGGCGCGGCTGGAAACTCGATCGCCCCCAGGGCAAAAAACCACCAGCGTAAACGCCAAAAGGCATTCGCCGGGTGTGCTGGGGGGAAACGGTTGGAGATGCTCTAAGGCCCTATAGGGCTAGCACACCAGAACAGCAACCGCCACCGTTGAAAAGAAGCTTAGATCATAAGGATCCAACATATAGACACGCGATCCACGTGGATTCACCGAAGACAAATGTCGAACAAATCCCGCGAGATCCGCTGGAGATAAACCTCCTTGCGCCCTTCGATGATGCTAGAAGCACCACCGAGACGGAGGCTAGGCGGGGAGAACCTTATTCCATCTTCAGAAAGCTCTGAGCAGGATACAAATACTAACAAAACTTAGAAAAGCATCAAAAACGAATCCCTCCTGCCAACAAGGGCCGGGATCCACCACGCCTCCATGGCCCTAAGGCCACAGGAGACGAGGCAGACCGGCGCTAGTGCTGCCGAGAGGAAGGAGAAACCCTGGCGGCGACTGTGTCTAGTGCACTTTCCTTGGCGGTTGGGTAAGAGTGCACATGGTAAAGTCGTCCACACACCTTGCTTTCAAACATTGATATGGTCTCTCTTTTCTATCTCGAAACAGGCTTTCGTCCCGCTTTATATATAAAGCAACAACCAAAAATAGTACACGGTCGAACGATACAAGGAGATGGGTGACCATCAAACAATGTCGATCCTAGGAAAACCGGATCATGCACTGGTGCAGAGACGTGCTATACAAACGGTTTTTACCCCCTTTCCATGACGGAGTTTTAAACCGTTGCCTAGTGAGTGTGCGTGATAGGGGGGTCCTTCCCACATGACCTAGAAACCATCGGAGATAGGCCCTCCGGTCGCACACGTGTGCTAGAATGAGCTCGTCTGTGATCGGGTGAGGCATTGAAGACAATTATACAGGCCCAATAATTACCGTTCGTATGTACATCCCACACAGTGAATCCCAGAAAAATGTTTCCGTTCGTATGTATATCACACATAATTTTTTATGTGGAAACGTTTGTGCAAGGTGACCTAACGCAAAAAGTTCTCTGGCGGAAGCCGTGTGTGATTGTTAATTGATCCAATACGCCTACTTTCTGGAAACCTTGTGGGTTGTATGAGTTCATCTTGTTGGGGAACGTAGTAATTCAAAAAAAATTCTACGATCATGCAAGATCTATCTAGGAGATGCATAACAACAAGACGGGAGAGTGTGTCCACGTACCCTCGTAGACCGAAAGCGGAAGCGTTTAATAACGCGGTTGATGTAGTCGAACGTCTTCACGATCCAACCGATCCAAGTACCGAACGTACGACACCTCCATGTTCAGCACACATTCAGCATGCTGACGTCCCTCGAGCTCTTGATCCAGTAGAGGGTTGAGGGAGAGTTCCGTTAGCACGATGGCGTGGCGACAGTGTTGGTGATGTGATCAACGCAGGGCTTCGCCTAAGCACTACGACAATATGACCGAGGTGGTAAACTGTGGAGGGGGGCACAGCACACGGCTAAGAAGCAACTGTTGTGCCTTTGGGGTGCCCCCTGGCCACGTATATAAAGGAGGGGGAGGAGGAGGCCGGCGGCCAAGGAGGGCGCGCCAAGGGGGGAGTCCTACTTGGACTTCCAGTCCAAGTAGGATTCGCCCCCCCCCCCCCCCCGTGACGCCCGGATAGTTAGGCTACAGTAATCCCACGTTAATGTCGCCACGTCACCTTGGTTACTATTGCTAATCTCGCGCTAGTTCGAAACCTGATTCAAATTCAAATTTAAAATATAGGCAAACAACAAAAGTTTTCAAAAACTAAAACTAAAATGCTCGAGAGATGACATATAATGCATAGGTAATTATGCTAATGAAACCACAATTTTTATAAAAGGTTTAAATGCGCTAAAGTAATTAAAACAGTAGGTAAAACAATTAAGTAAATGCCTTTTGTATTTTGTAAAATAACAAACTATTCATTTAGTTGCCCCAAAAGTTAATGGGGCACTAGCATAATTATTAGTACTAAATTCTGAACTATTTTTATACTTTATAAAACTAAAACCAGTTAAAACAAAAAGAAAACAATTAAACAAGAGCTATGAAGAAAATAAGAAAAGGAAAATAAATAAATAAAAACAGAAGAAAACCCCTCGGCCAACTGGGCTTCGGCCCAGCCGGCTGGCCCATCGGCCCACCCGCACCCCTGGCCTATATGGCCTGCCGTGCCCGAACCCTAGCCACGAACCCCACTTTCCCCACTCACCTCGCTCTCCCCCTCCGCCCCCTCGATCTAGATCTAGATCAGGAGCAGGAACCAGAGGAGGCCGCGACGCCGCCGCTCGTCCCCGACACCACGCCTCGCCGCCGCCACCCGGAGCGCCTCCGCCTCGACCACCCCGACGTCGACCCCGTCGCCGCCACCTCGCCCCCGTCGTCGATCTGCCTCGCCGGACCACCCCGAGCCCACTGCCCTCCTCGACCGGCCCCCTGTGAGCTGCCACCTCCGGCCTCCACTCCCTCCTCTCTTCCCTGCGCACTGCGCTGGTCGTCGATGCCGCGGTCACCACCCCCCTCGTCGCGCCCCAGGTCCCTTGCACACGCTCGGCCTGCACCCCCTAGTCGACGTGCCCACGCCCCGCTTCGACCCTCCGCACTCGCGCCCGCCGGCGCACTGCTCTACTACTGCTACTGCCTAGCTGCTGCTTCTCTACCTCCTTGACCACGCCGGCCCCATGCTGCTGCTGTTCTACTCCGCTGTCGTCCCGCAACGTCCTCTACAGCCCAGCTCGCCCTACTCGCGCTGGATCCGCCTTGGTCGCGCCCGGCCTTTTCACTGCTCCACCCACACGCCGCCCGCGTCGGCCTTGGCTCCGCCAGCCGAGCGCCGTCGCCGCCGGCGCTCTCCTGTACCCGCACGGTGCTCCTAACCAGCCTTTGTGCCGCTGACTAGTGGGCCCGAGGCCATTAGGTTAAATGCTAATGACTAATTACCACTAATGACACTGCTAATAGAAACTGACTGGTGGACCCCATCTAGTTAATTAAACTAATAAATTTTATGTCAAAACTTGTACCTATGACACATGGGTCCCACTGGTTCCTTTGACCAGTCAAACTGCTGACTGGGATAACCCAGCCAATGACATGCGGGCCCCCTGAGCCTTTGACTAGTCAACGGTCCTAGTTGAGTGCTGATTGGGCAGTCAACTGGACCCCACCTGTCAGCACCTGGTGCAAATAGCTAGGTACAATTCTGTGTACCCGTAGCGATTTAACCATTTATTTCTAATTTAAATGAATTCCAGAAAATGTTTTAATCTTTAAAAATTAATTTAAAATAAACGGTAGCTCGGATGGAAATACTTTGTACATGAAAGTTGCTTAGAACGACGAGACGAATCCGGATGCGCAGCCCGTTTGCCGCCACACATCCCTAGCATAGCAAACTCGCAACTTTTCCGTTCCGATTCATCTGTCCGAAAACGCGAAACACCGGGGATATTTTCCCGGATGTTTTCCCCCTTCACCGATATCACCTCCTACTGCGTTAGGGCACTCCTAGCACCGTTACTTGTCATGTCATGCATCGATATGCATCTATTTGCATTATATTCATTGTTTCTTCCCCCTCTTCTCTCCGGTAGACTACGAGACTGACGCCGCTACTGGTGCCCCGATCGACTACGGTGTTGACGACCCCTCCTTCTTGCCAGAGCAACCAGGCAAGCCCCCCCCCCTTGATCACCAGATATCGCCTATTCCTTCTCTCTACTGCTTGCATTAGAGTATTGTAGCATGTTACTGCTTTCGGTTAATCCTATTCTGATGCATAGCCTGTCATTGTTGCTACAGTTGTTACCCTTACCTGCAATCCTAAATGCTTAGTATAGGATGCTAGTATTCCATCAGTGGCCCTACATTCTTGTCCGTCTGCCATGCTATACTATTGAGCCTTGATCACTTCGGGAGGTGATCACGGGCATATGTTATATACTTTATACTGTTACATTACTTATGATACTATTCAGAGATGGGGGCTAAAGGGGCAGGTGGCTCCATCCCGGTAGAGGTGGGCCTGGGTTCCCGACGGCCCCTGACTGTTACTTTGTGGCGGAGCGACAGGGCAGGTGGAGACCACCTAGGAGAGAGGTGGGCCTGGCCCTGGTCGGCGTTCGCGGATACTTCAATTAATACGCTTAACGAGATCTTGGTATTTGATCTGAGTCTGGCCACTGGCCTATACGCACTAACCAACTACGCGGGAACAGTTATGGGCACTCGACGTCGTGGTATCAGCCGAAGCCTTCTTGACGTCAACGACTGAGCGGCGCACGCCGGATTGGACTGGAACGCCTGCTCTTGTATTAGGGAGGTTAGGTCTGCTTATCGGCCGCGTTCGCAATGTGCAGGTGTGCAATGGGCGATGGGCCCAGACCCCTGCGCCATAGGATTTAAACCGGCGTGCTGACCTCTTTGTTGTGCCTAGGTAGGGCTGCGACGTGTTGATCTTACGAGGCCGGGCATGACCCAGGAAAGTGTGTCCGGCCAAATGGGATCGAGCGTGTTGGGTAATGTGGTGCACCCCTGCAGGGAAGTTTATCTATTCGAATAGCCATGTCCCTCGGTAAAAGGACGACCCAGAGTTGTACCTTGACCTTATGACAACTAGAACCGGATACTTAATAAAACACACCCTTCCAAGTGCCAGATATAACCCGGTGATCACTCTCACACAGGGCGACGAGGGGAGGATCGCCGGGTAGGATTATGCTATGCGATGATTCTTGGTGAACTTACCATCTACTCTCTTCTACATGCTGCAAGATGGAGGCTGCCAGAAGCGTAGTCTTCGACAGGACTAGCTATCCCCCTCTTATTCTGGCATTCTGCAGTTCAGTCCACCGATATTGCCTCTTTACACATATACCCATGCATATGTAGTGTAGATCCTTGCTTGCGAGTACTTTGGATGAGTACTAACGGTTGCTTTTATCCCTCTTTTCCCCCTTTCCCTTCTACCTGGTTGTCGCAACCAGATGCTGGAGCCCAGGAGCCAGACGCCACCGTTGACGATGACTCCTACTACACCGGAGGTGCCTACTACTACGTGCAGGCCGCAGACGACGACCAGGAGTAGTTTAGGAGGATCCCAGGTAGGAGGCCTGCGCCTCTTTCGATCTGTATCCCAGTTTGTGCTAGCCATCTTATGGCAACTTGTTTAACTTATGTCTGTACTCAGATATTGTTGCTTCCACTGACTCGTCTATGATCGAGCACTTGTATTCGAGCCCTCGAGGCCCCTAGCTTGTATTATGATGCTTGTATGACTTATTTTACTTTTAGAGTTGTGTTGTGATATCTTCCTGTGAGTCCCTGATCTTGATCATACACGTTTGCATGTATGATTAGTGTACGATTGAATGGGGGCGTCACAAGTTGGTATCAGAGCCAACTGCCTGTAGGAATCCCCCTTTCACACTCCTTGGCCGAAGTTGAGTCTAGTTGATGAAAATTGTTTTACTAACTTGGTTGTGCGGCCCATGGGCCCACGTCGCCATTGGGTGGTATTAGGATCTTTTATTCCTCGTCTTTACTCTGGGACTCCAATCTCTCTTCTATTCGGGTTAAACGATTTTACTAACTCTGACTCTAGGTTCTCGATAATACTTTCTCCCAGAGCGCCTTACATTCCAGATGATCGACTGCTTCACCAGAAGGTTCCGAAGATGCTATTCGATGTTTCCCCGAGACGCTTGTTCCCACCGCCTTTACAAATCCCCTACCACTATTATATCCGTATGGATAACTGCACTCACTTGCCTACATTCAATCCCACTGTTCTTGTTATTACAAGATGCCCCGAACTGCTCTCCGTTGTTCTGAGAATCCTTTGAGCTTACTGCCCTGCAGTTCTTGCCTCATGAATACCCCCTACGGATAATTCCCCGCACTTACCGAGTATGCGTTCTTTCCCCCGTTGTTCATATGATGCACAAGATGCATTGATATGTTATCTGATCTTCCGGTAATCCTCTGCCCGCTATTGCTCTGCAATTGTGTGCTTGCATTTTGGTTGTGTTCCTTAAGACCAGCAATATTCATTTAGTATCCTTTGTCATTATCATTTCGAGTCTCTTGATTCAATATGTTGCGAATGCTCGCAATCCTCAATCGGATCCTAGAATTCATCCTTCTGGCTCAGATGTCATTTTGAACATGAGCTGGATCTCGACCAATCGAATTGCCATCGATTGTACCCCTAAGCCTGCTCAACTTATCCATCCTTAATCAGAGCGTTTGCTTCTGATCCCTTGATTTGGAAATCATAATTATTTTGCATTTGAGCTTTGAATTAGTCGGTTGTTTCTACAATCTGATCTCCTTGCATTCTTTCTTCCTCTGGTTGAGTACCGATACTCACATCAGATCCCTTGCGAACCACCAGATCCATTGTTGGATATTATCCGACAGCGTCCTTCCAATTCAATCACTTCGGAAGTTCTTTCCCTGTTACATAATGCCATTTGTAAATCCTATTCTCGGATTTGGCCAACCATACTCTGTTTTCGAGCTAGTGATAATTACTATCGAAGCTTGTGGTATATGTTCCTAAGATGCCCCGATGGGTTGAACCAATGCCTTCCCTAATCTGTATGAACTCGGGAAACTTCTACGGGTCATACTCTACTGGTGTTATGCCAGATAAATTTCTACACTATAACTTCATCAAACGCGAGAAGTGAATGAAGGATTATGCATTGAAGAAGTGGGAGTCGACCTTGAACTTTGTGTTCATGCCCATGGACACAATGTAGATCTTGTCATGGAAGCTTCTCGTAACAATAATTATCCCCTTGATATAATTTCATCTTATATCTGGGATTTGGTCATTTGCAATCGTGGTTTCCGACCATATTGTTCTTCTTTGATCCAATTTCTCAGACAAGTTCAAGCACTTGTCTTCTGGAGAGCAATAACTTAGTCCAACATCTACTTTGATCTGTCATCGAGTATTACCCCCTGGTATCTCGAAATTATCATGGAACTGCATAACTTCTTATGAGTTCTTCATCAAGTACTACATTCTCACTGATTCCAATTTTTCACGGGCTCTGAGTTATTGAACACTCAAAGACACCAATAACTGAACCGAGTACACACTATGGTTCAACAACTTTTAGTAATCTTCTTTACTTACGAGTTTGTACCAGATCACGTCATTCCTAGCCTGTTCGGCTATATCATTATCATGCTGATTTTAACTATGCTACCTGGTCCTTATTCCCGGAGCACAACTTTTGACGGTGAGCTAAGGTTACATTGAATTCCTCATCTTATCGTTCCACCTCAGACAACATGCTTGGTTCCAAGTTGGTGATGTATCCGTGGATCTACATCAGTCCTTTTGCTTGATGCAGCCGCTGTTCGATTGCTTCTTTGTGGAGCCTCTCGACAAAATTTATCGTGATCATCATCAACATTTTGACTCCTTCTAGGATAACAATCGTATTCATGATGTTAAGTGTCATCCTCATCCCTTGGTAATTTGAGTTACCATCGACAACATCCTTACCTTCCTTTCGTCACAAACTTGTTCATGTTATGGATGCAACTTGCTTTCGAGCTTGTATTATGTTCTACCTTGAAGTATTACCATCTTTTATGTCAAGGATGTAGTGAGAATTGCTCCACCTCTTAAGAATTCTTGTTACAGTGATGCTTCTCGCCATCACCATCCTTTTTTTTGGACCCCGTGTTGCTTCCAACCGAAACACCAACAAGAGAACTCTGTTGTGAGACTTTAGTATTTCTAGCAACCCTATTGCTTTGAAGTTAATGGTTGATAGTTCATTCTTAGACTATTGGTTATTGAATCACCATTCTAACATTGATCGCGCTACCGAGCCCATATTTCGGGTGCACCTTTCAACCAATGTTTAAATATGTATGTTTTCCTCGAGCATACATCATTATACCATTTGATCTCACAAATGTTATCTCCTTGTTCACATAATTGTGGAATCCATCTTGTTGGTAATCTCGATGAATTGTCACTGAGACCATCAGCCACCTCCTCACCCTCTCCTTGATTTAATGCTGAACTCTTGTTTCGGAACTAGCTTCCATAGTTCAATTCCCGAGAATCTTACAATGTCATCTCGACAATTTGTGTTGCACCTTTCTTCTCAGGCATCCTGAGTCTGAGTTATCCTGATGCGTCTCTTGATGTGTTTGGTTCTCTTGTGAAATCTGGATTCCTTCGCCAAGGCTATTGCTCCAGTATTGTCACAAAAGATTTTCATTGGTCCCAATGCACTAGTATTACACCTAGATCGGATATGAACTCCTTCATCCAGACTCCTTCATTTGCTGCTTCCGAAGCAGCTATGTACTCCGCTTCACACGTAGATCCCGCCACGACGCTCTGTTTGGAACTGCATGTAACGTCCCCAGCATCACACTACAGTAATCCCTTATGATCAATGCCAAGTCATCTTGATTTACAAAGCTTAATCATATTGGATTAATATCTCATTTCAAATTCCTTCTCTGAATCCAATTCAAATTCAAAGTGAAAATTTCAAGTTGCACAAAGTTGCTGGAAAAATGTTCATCATTTAGGAAATATTCCAAAACAATTTATATTTAAGGGAAAACAACTTCACCACAATTCTAAGGTGGACAGAAGCAACTATTACAGTGCAAAACAGCATTTTAAAATGCCTTTCCAATTAGGAAATTTCCAAATGGATCCAAATAAATCCCAAGCTTATGGTGGCAGTGCACCACTTACCCTAGTATTTGTTTTCACCAGTGGCACATTTTTGCAAAAGGTAATTATTGCAAAAGAAAATGTAAAAGGCTATTGTTAAATGAAAACAGAAAAGTTTTCAAAAGAAAAACTAAAAGAAAAAGAAGAGGTGTGAGAGAGAGAAAGCTCCTGCCCACTTGGGCTTCGGCCCACCCGAGCCAGCTGGCCCAGCAGGCCGGCCCACACCCCCTCCCAGGTCGCTCTCCCTCCCTCCTGTTCCACCGACCCGGTGCACGTGCCAAGAGCGCCCCCACCGCACCCGCTTGCCGGCGTCGAGGTGGATAAGCCTCCCGATGCCTTGGTCCCCTCCTCCCCTGCCACTCTCACTTCCCCTCGCCCGCTCCGCCTCTCCCTCTCCCCACCAGATCCATCAGGCGCTCACTTCCTCTCCCCCTCGTTCCCCATCGACGCCCGAGCACCATCGCCGCCGTTCTCCGTCATCCACGCGACCACTGCGCCCCATTCGTCTCTCCGTCTCGTCCTTTGGGCTCGCCGACGTCGGCCACTTCTTCCTCGACCATGTACGAGGGACGAGGAGCCCTGCATCGCCGGCAAGCCACCTTCTTCCTCCTTAGATCCCGACGCACCGCCGCCGCCGATCCACTCTGCTCTGCTGCTCCTAACCTGTCGAGGGCTTTTCTTAGCCGCTCGGTGAGCATTCCCCTCTCTTCCTCTCCCTCTGGCCGCCTGCTTTTTGCCGTAGCTTGCGGTCGATGCCGCCGTGCCATTGCCGGAGCTTTGCTCCGCTGTTGAACTCGTCGCCGGCGCTGTGGTAGCTGTCGTGGTCACCCGAGCCCACTGCCGTGCTCAGGGCACTTCTGTGGTGCGGCCGGGCCTCTTAGATCGCTCGCGCACGCGCCGTTTCACCGATTCCGAAGAACGACCGAGAGCTCCGCCGCCCGCCATGGCTGCCGCCCGCGCGCCGTACGCGCTCCCGAGCCCCAGCGCAAGTCACTGGCGTGCTCCAGGACGCGCGCAGCACCCAGTCGCTGCCCCAACCGCACCACTAGGCCGCTCCTGCCATGTTTCAAACGAGGCCCGAACACCACCGCCGCCACAGCTTGTCGCCGGCGCCACTCTGGCCATCCCCGCCCCTGCTGCTTGCTCCATCGGATGCGCCGCATCAACAGCTAGCTGTAGCCGCAAACCGCGTGCGTTTTGGTGCCCTGTGGCGCCCGCGCGGTGAAGTTCCGCCGTCGGTTGGGTCGTCGCCGGCGTAACTCCGGCGGCGCTGACGTGTCCGACGTGATTAGGCGCTAATGACGCTGATTAGGATAGCCTGGTGAGAATGACAACCGTCAGTGACTAGGCCCACGCGTCAGCTTTGACTTTGCTGACGTGGCCTTTGACTGGGCCCAGCCGTCAGTGACTACGGCCAGATGACATGTGGGCCCCTTTGACTTCGTTGACCAGTCAACGGGTCAACGTTGATTGCTGGCTGGGCAGCCAACGGGGCCCACTGTCAGCTTCTATGCTGCTTTGTACACTTTGTGTATGCACGTAGCAATTTAATCTTTATTTTCGAATTAGTATTAATTCCAGAAAATGGTTTAATCTTTGAAAAATCATAATAAATAATCCGTAGCCCGGATGAAAATGTTTTCTACATGAAAGTTGCTCAGAATGACGAGATGAATCCGAAAACGCAGCCCGTTTACATGTCAGATGCCTCTAACTATCTGAACATGGAACATTCCCCCTCCGGTCATTTGTGTGACACAGGTCCGGAATCGTAAATACCTTCCCGGTTGAATTCCCCCTTCACCTATATCGTGCAACACTACGTTAGAGCAACCTAGTTCTGCTTTTCGTCATGTAATGCTTAGTGGTACCTCTGTTTGCTTATATTTACTGTTTCTTCCCCCTCTTCTCTCCGGTAGACCCCAAGACCGATGCTGCCCCTGTGATCGACTACATCACCGACGACTCTTCTTCCTTTGCAGCAGAGCTTCCAGGCAAGCCCCCCTTTGATCATCTCGCCCATTCCATTCTCTCATGCTTGCATTAGATTTTGTTACTATAATTGATTGCTCCTATTCTGATGCATAGCCTGCTTTTGTAACCTGCTTATTGTTACCTACCTGCTTATCCTAAACTGCTTAGTATAGGTTGGTTAGTGATCCATCAGTGACCCCCACCTTGTCCTTGTTGCCCCTGCTTCATCATCGAAGACCCGATCAACGGGATCGAAGACCAGGCCTCGGCACCGCACATCACTTTCCCCTTAGTTGCTCGACACTACTGGGTTACTATCGAGTACCGAGGGTGAGACCTCATCAGCACTTCTGATGTTAACCCTGTAGTGTAGCTATTCGGTCGTGGTCATCGAGGGTGATTCCGCCTTAACCACTTCCAATACGACTCTGTCGTGCAACCCCTCAAGTGTGAACCTCGAGGGTGGATCCTCTTACGTTCACATTGATGATTACATCATGTGGAATCCGTCAAGGGTGATTCCTCAGGTTTTCCCCTTGGTGTTAGACACACAATTACTATGGTTACTATGAATTTACACTGAACCCTGTTACTAAAGACGGGTCGGCCCTGAGGGGTACCCGCGCGAGCATATTTGCAAGTGATGAGGAGTCGGGTTGACCTGGAGGGTGCCCGTGAGATAATTACGAGGCGTGGCCGGGCATTCTTAGCCCTTGCCGCAAGTCCTCGAGACGGGGCGACGGGGTCACATCTTTCGTGAGTCTCTGCTTGTTACCGTGCGTTCCTAATCCACTACGATTTGGATATTTGATCCGAGGGGCCTCTGTCCTGATAGCACTAACCATCACGTGGGCATAGTATGGGCGTTCTGCGTCGTATGCATCAGCCGAAGCTTATTAGACGTCAGCGACTGAGCGGCGCGCGCTGGGTTGGACTGGTAAGCACCTGCCTTTTTTAAGGAGGTAGCTAGGTCTGCTCACCGGCCGCGTTCGCAACGTGCATGAGTTCCCGGGGCGATGGCTCATGACCCCTGGGGGCATAGGTTTAGTCCGGCGTGCTGGCCTCTCTATTAAGCCTAGGTCGGGTTGCGGCGTATTGTTTGGCCGAGGCCGGGCATGACCCAGGAAAGTGTGTCCGGCCGGAGTTAATCGAGCGTGGTGGGTAAGTTGGTGCACCCCTGCAGGGAAGAAAACATCTATCGATAGCCTGTCCTACGGTAACGGGCACTTGGAGTTGTATCCCGATCGATACAACTAGAACTGGATACTTGAGATGAGAAATGGATATGAGAAATGGATTGTATGGCTCTGGGATTGCTTTCTCGTAGGGAGTCGAGAAAGGATCTCTGGCCGAGGTTGATAACACTACTACTACTTTACATTATGTTGATCTGTACTCTTCTAATGCTACAAGACCGCGGAAGATGTTGAAGTTGCTAGTCTTTGATAGGACTAGGCTCTCCCCCCTATTATGGCATTTCTGCAGCCCAGTCCACATATACAGCTCTCTTTGATAATGTTGCATATGTAGCGTAGATCCTTGCTTGCGAGTACTTTGGATGAGTACTCACGGTTGCTTTGCTCCCCCTTTTTCCACCTTTTTCCATTCTTCTCGGATGTTGCAACCAGATGGTGGAGCCTAGGATCCAGACGCCACCTTCGACGACGACTGCTACTACCCCGAGGGTGCCTACTACCACGTGGAGACCGCCGACGACCAGGAGTAGTTAGGAGGCTCCCAGGCAGGAGGCCTTGCCTTTTCTATCGTTGTTGCTTTTGTGCTAGCCTTCTTAAGGCAAACTTGTCTAACTTATGTCTGTACTCAGATATTGTTGCTTCCGCTGACTCTTGTGTATTCGAGCTTATGTATTCGAGCCCTCTGGTTTGTAACATAAAGCTTGTATTATTTTAATTTGTGCCTAGAGTTGTGTTGTGATATCTTCCCGTGAGTCCTTGATCTTGATCGTACACATTTGCGTGTATGATTAGTGTACGATTGAATCGAGGGTGTCACAAGTTGGTATTAGAGCCGACTGCTTGTAGGAAGCCCCCTTTCCAACTCCTTGGCCGAAGTTGAGTCTAGTTGTCCAAAACTGTTTTACTAACTTGGCTGTGTAGCTTACGGGCCCACGTCGCCATTGGGTGGTATTAGGATCTTTTATTCCTCGTCTTTACTCTGGGATTCTGATCTCTCTTCTATTCGGGTTAAAGATTTTACTAACTCTAACTTTAGGTTCTCGTAACCACTTCCTACCGGAGAGCCCCTTCAGTCCAGATGATCGCTTGCTGCTTCAGAAGATTTCGAAGATACTCTCCGATGTTTCCCCGAAACCCTTGTGCCCTTCGCCGTTGCAATTCCATATCACCGATAAATCCCTCTGGATAACTACATACACCTGTCATTCATATTGTCATCCCCAGTTGATCTTGTTATTACAAGATGCCTTGTAATACTTTCAGGTATTTCGAGAATCCATTGTGCCTGCTGTGTTGCAGCTCCTTTTCCGCCTGAATACGTGTATGAATAATTCCTCACAATTATCGGGGATTCGTTCATCCCAATTGTTTAGGTATTTCACAAAAGTCTTCGAAATACCATTCGATCTTCCAAAAATCCTCAGCAGCCTATTGTTGTTGAAATTCTTGTTTGCTTGCATTATGGTTAATTCCATATTTCTAGCATCTTCTTGTTTGATCCAATATGTCGCCAATGCTCGTAATCCTCAATCAGATCCTAGCATTCATCCTTCCGGCTCAGACGTCACTCCAAACATGAGCTTGTTCTTGTCAAATCAAACCTTGATTGATTGTCGATCTGTGTCGATTCAACTCAATTATCTTTTGATCAGAGCCTCTGCTTCAAATCTTCTGATTTGAAAATCGTAATTCCTTTGTATTCAAGCTTTGAAGTTATCCAGTTATATCTATAACCCGATGCCTTTGCATTCTTTCTTCTTCTGGGTGAGTATCGATACTCACATCAGATCTTTTATGGACCGCCGTATCCTTGGTTGGATTATTATCCGACAATGTCCTTCATATTCATTAAACTTGTGAGTTTTGCCCTGACACATAATGCATTTGGTAAATTCTATCAACTGCTTTTGTCAACCATGCTCTGCTTTCGAGCTGGTATATTTTAATCCTGAAGTTTGTGGTATATGTTCGTAAGATACCCCTACGGGTTGAACCTATGCCTTCCCTAATCCGTGTGAACTCCAAAGATATGTGAGTCTTACTCTTCTAGTACTTCGCCAGATAAATCTTCTGCACTACAATTTCTTCGAAAACGAGGAGTGAATGAAAGGTTATGCATTGAATAAGTGGGAGTCGACCTTGAACCTTTGTGTTCATGCCCATGGACCCGATGTAGAACTTATCATGAAAGCTGCTCGTAAAAATAATAATAATAAACTCTTGTCATAATCCATTTGGTATTTTGCTTTGATTCTTTACAGTCATGGTCCCGACCATGATTGTTCTTCTTTGATCCCATTGGGCGGACAAGCTAAAGCACTTGTCTTCTGCAAACCAATATGCCTGCCCAACCTCCATTCTGATTTACCCTCGAGTGTTACCCCTTGGTATCTCGGGAATATCGCAGGAACTACATAACTTCTTATGAGTTCTTCATCGAACTACTCTTGATCACCAAATCCAATATCCCCGGGTTCTGAGTGGTTGGTCACTCGAGAACACCGGTAAGTGAATCGATTCCGCACTCCGATTCGATAACTCTAAGTAATTTTCATTGCTTACGAGTTTAATAATCCTTCCAGTCATTCCAAGCCTGATCGGCTATATCCCTATCATGCTAAATTTTAACTGTGCTACCTGGTCCTTTTTTCCCGAGTACAATTTTCGACGATGAGCTAAGCTTCTGTCGATCTTCCTCGTCATACCATTTCACCTTGAACAACAAGCTTGCTTTCAAGTTTGTGTTGTACCCATGGTTCCAATAACTTTTCACTTCATCATTCCTTTGACTTGATGTCATCGCCGATCGATTACATCTTCCTGAAATCTCTCGACAATTGTGTTGTGCTCGTCAACATTCTGAGCTCTTCCAGCATATCAATCGAATTCAGATAAGAAATACCATCCTTGACCTTCGATGATTTGAGTTGTCATCGACAACCCCTTGTCTTCTTTCCAACACAAATTTGATCATGTCTTGGTTATACCTTGGACTCCTTGCTATTCCTGCAATTGTTCCTTGAGTATTTCTTGTGATCTTCAACTCAAACCACTACTTGGAACACCATGTTAATGCTACCTCGAAGCATGACTGAGGTATTCCGAATATCAACAAGAACATTGGAAGCACATTGCCGAATGTTCTTGATCTATTATCCAAACACCGTTGTATGGGTAATATCATGATTCTCATTGCCCCATTAACTAAATGGATAAGTACTTGATGTACTGTCATGTATATCTTGCTCTGTTTGTTCTTGGGAAGCATATACTCTAATACTTTTGTATAAGCACCTTTTCCTTTCCATTGGTCTGGTTAAACTAATAATCACATTTTCCTTTCCATTGGTTTGTTTAACCATTCTCGTAATCTAACTTATCGGAGCAGAGTTAATTCTCTGCTTAGGTAAACACCTCGGTGTACAACTCTGTCAGGAAGACCTTGTTACTATTGTTGATAACATTCCGGTAGCCACCTGATAACCCACAAGTATAGGGGATCGCAACAGTTTTCGAGGGTAGAGTATTCAACGCAAATTTATTGATTCGACACAAGGGGAGCCAAAGAATATTCTCAAGTATTAGCAGTTGAGTTGTCAATTCAACCACACCTTGATAACTTAGTATCTGCAGCAAAGTGTTTAGTAGCAAAGTAGTATGGAAGTAATGGTAACGATAGCAAAAGTAATATTTTTGGGTTTTGTAGTGATTGTAACAGTAGCAACGGAAAAGTAAATAAGCGAAGAACAATATGTGAAAAGCTGTTGGAAATATGCCCTAGAGGCAATAATAAATAGGTTATTATTATATTCCTTGTTCATGATAATCGTTTATTATCCATGCTAGAATTGTATTGATAGGAAACTCAGATACATGTGTGGATACATAGACAACACCATGTCCCTAGTAAGCCTCTAGTTGACTAGCTCGTTGATCAATAGATGGTTACGGTTTCCTGACCATGGACATTGGATGTCGTTGATAACGGGATCACATCATTAGGAGAATGATGTGATGAACAAGACCCAATCCTAAGCCTAGCACAAGATCGTGTAGTTCGTTTGCTCAGAGCTTTTCTAATGTCAAGTATCATTTCCTTAGACCATGAGATTGTGCAACTCCCGGATACCGTAGGAATGCTTTGGGTGTACCAAACGTCACAACGTAACTGGGTGGCTATAAAGGTGCACTACAGGTATCTCCGAAAGTGTCTGTTGGGTTGGCACGAATCGAGACTGGGATTTGTCACTCCGTGTAAACAGAGAGGTATCTCTGGGCCCACTCGGTAGGACATCATCATAATGTGCATAGTGTGACCAAGGAGTTGATCACGGGATGATGTGAGTTACGGAACGAGTAAAGAGACTTGCCGGTAACGAGATTGAACAAGGTATCAGGATACCGACGATCGAATCTCGGGCAAGTAACATACCGATAGACAAAGGGAATTGAATACGGGATTGATTGAATCCCCGACATCGTGGTTCATCCGATGAGATCATCGTGGAACATGTGGGAGCCAACATGGGTATCCAGATCCCGCTGTTGGTTATTGACCGGAGAACGTCTCGGTCATGTCTGCATGGTTCCCGAACCCGTAGGGTCTACACACTTAAGGTTCGATGATGCTAGGGTTATAGGGAAAGTATGTACGTGGTTACCGAATGTTGTTCGGAGTCCCGAATGAGATCCCGGACGTCACGAGGAGTTCCGGAATGGTCCGGAGGTAAAGATTTATATATGGGAAGTCCTGTTTTGGTCACCGGAAAAGTTTCGGGTGATATCGGTAATGTACCGGGACCACCGGGAGGGTCCCGGGGGTCCACCAAGTGGGGCCACCAGCCCCAGAAGGCTGTGTGGGCCAAGTGTGGGAGGGGACCAGCCCCAGGTGGGCTGGTGCGCCCCCCACCAAGGCCCAAGCGCATGGGAGAGTGGGAGGGGGCAAACCCTAGGTCCAGATGGGCCTTAAGGCCCACCCTAGTGGCACCCCCCCTCTCGTCCCCTTGGCCGCCTCCCTTAGATGGGATCTAGGGCTGGCCGCCTCCCCTTGGGGTGGGAACCCTAGAGGGGGCGCAGCCCCCTCCCCCCCCTATATATAGTTGAGGTTTGGGGCTGCCCAAGACATGAGAACGTCTCTCTTTCGGCGCAGCCCTACCCCTCTCCCTCCTCCTCCTCTCCCGCGGTGCTTGGCGAAGCCCTGCGGGATTGCCACGCTCCTCCACCACCACCACGCCGTCGTGCTGTTGCTGGACGGAGTCTTCCTCAACCTCTCCCTCTCTCCTTGCTGGATCAAGGCGTGGGAGACGTCACCGGGCTGCACGTGTGTTGAACGCGGAGGCACCGTTCTTCGGTGCTTAGATCGGAATCAACCGCGATCTGAATCGCTACGTGTACGACTCCTTCATCCGCGTTCTTGCAACGCTTCCGCATCGCGATCTACAATGGTATGTAGATGCACTCCCCTCCCCCTCGTTGCTAGATTACTCCATAGATTGATCTTGGTGATGCGTAGAAAATTTTGAATTTCTGCTACGTTCCCCAACAAAAGCTCGTAGGCATTGGATCGGTGATGGAGAATTATGCCAGATGCGGTTCATCATGTAACAATCGTAACATAGGGTGACATAGAACTAGCTTCAATTCATCAATGTAATGTAGGCATGTATTCCGAATATAGTCATACGTGCTTATGGAAAAGAACTTGCATGACATCTTTTGTCCTACCCTCCCGTGGCAGCGGGGTCCTAATGGAAACTAAGGGATATTAAGGCCTCCTTTTAATAGAGTACCGAACCAAAGCATTAACACATAGTGAATACATGAACTCCTGAAACTACGGTCATCACCGTGAGTGGTCCCGATTATTGTCACTTCGGGGTTGCCGGATCATAACACATATTAGGTGACTATAGACTTGCAAGATAGGATCAAGAACACACATATATTCATGAAAACATAATAGGTTCAGATCTGAAATCATGGCACTCGGGCCCTAGTGACAAGCATTAAGCATAGAAAAGTCATAGCAACATCAATCTCAGAACATAGTGGATACTAGTCTTATCTTGTTTCGGCGGCATTGTGGGATGAAGCGGCCCGGACCGACCTTACACGTACGCTTACGTGAGACAGGTTCCACCGACTGACATTCACTAGTTGCATAAGGTGGCTAGCGGGTGTCTGTCTCTCCCACTTTAGTCGGAACGGATTCGATGAAAAGGGTCCTTATGAAGGGTAAATAGAAATTGGCATATCACGTTGTGGTTTTACGTAGGTAAGAAACGTTCTTGCTAGAAACCTTTACAAGCCACGTAAAAACTTGCAACAACAATTAGAGGACGTCTAACTTGTTTTTGCAGCATGTGCTATATGATGTGATATGGCCAGAAGATGTGATGAATGATATATGTGATGTATGAGATTGATCATATTCTTCTAATAGGAATCACGACTTGCATGTCGATGAGTATGACAACCGGCAGGAGCCATAGGAGTTGTCTTTATTTTTTGTATGACCTGCGTGTCATTGAATAACGCCATGTAAATTACTTTACTTTGTTGCTAAGCGCGTTAGCCATAGAAGTAGAAGTAATCGTTGGCGTGACAACTTCATAAAGACACAATGATGGGGATCATGATGATGGAGATCATGGTGTCATGCCGGTGATGAAGATGATCATGGTGCCCCGAAGATGGAGATCAAAGGAGCAAAATGATATTGGACATATCATGTCACTATTTGATTGCATGTGATGTTTATCATGTTTTGCATCTTATTTGCTTAGAACGACGGTAGTATGTAAGATGATCCCTCACTAAAATTTCAAGAGACGTGTTCCCCCTAACTGTGCACCGTTGCGAAGGTTCGTTGTTTCGAAGCACCACGTGATGATCGGGTGTGATAGATTCTAACGTTCGAATACAACGGGTGTTGACGAGCCTAGCATGTACAGACATGGCCTCGGAACACACGCAATACACTTAGGTTGAATTGACGAGCCTAGCATGTACAGACATGGCCTCGGAACACAGAGGACCGAAAGGTCGAGCATGAGTCGTATAGAAGATACGATCAACATGGAGATGTTCACCGATGATGACTAGTCCGTCTCACGTGATGATCGGACACGGCCTAGTTTGACTCGGATCATGTATCACTTAGATAACTAGAGGGATGTCTATCTGAGTGGGAGTTCATTAATCAGATGAACTTCATTATTATGAACATAGTCAAAAGGTCTTTTGCAAATTATGTCATAGCTTGCGCTTTAGTTCTACTGTTTAAGATATGTTCCTAGAGAAAATTTAGTTGAAAGTTGGTAGTAGCAATTATGCGGACTGGGTCCGTAAACTGAGGATTGTCCTCATTGCTGCACAGAAGGCTTATGTCCTTAATGCACCGCTCGGTGTGCTGAACCTCAGCATCGTCTGTAGATGTTGCGAAACATCTGACATACACGTTTTGATGACTACGTGATAGTTCAGTGCGTAATGCTAACGGTTTAGAATTGTGGCACCAAAGACGGTTTTGAAACGTCGCAGAACATATGAGATGTTCCGAAGACTGAAATTGGGATTTAGGACTAGTGCCCACGTCAAGAGGTATGAGACCTCTGACAAGTTTCTTAAGCCTGCAGACTAAGGGAGAAAAGCTCAATCGTTGAGCATGTGCTCAGATTGTCTGAGTACCACAATCGCTTGAATCGAGTGGGAGTTAATCTCCCAGATGAGATAGTGATGGTTCTCCATAGTCACTGCCACCAAGCTATTAGAGCTTCGTGATGAACTATAATATATCAGGGATAGTTATGATGATCCTTGAGCTATTCGCGATGTTTGACACCGCGAAAGTAGAAATCAAGAAGGAGCATCAATTGTTGATGGTTAGTAAAACCACTAGTTCTAGAAGGGCAAGGGCAAAAGGGATACTTCATGAAACAGCAAATCGTTTGCTGCTCTAGTGAAGAATCCCAAGGTTGAACCCAAACCCGAGACTAAGTGCTTCTGTAATGAGGGGAGCGGTCACTGAAGCAGTACTACCCTAGATACTTGGTAGATGAGAAGGCAGGCAAGGTCGACAAAAGTATATTGGATATACATTATATGAATGTGTACTTTACTAGTACTCCTAGAAGCACCAGGGTATTAGATACCGGTTCGGTTGCTAAGTGTTAGTAACTCGAAATAAAAGTTGCGGAATAAATGGAGACTAGCTAAAGGTGAGATGACGATATGTGTTGGAAGTGTTTCCAAGGTTGATGTGATCAAGCATCGCATGCTCCCTCTACCATCGAGATTTCGTGTTTGCGTTGAGCATGATTGGATTATGTTTATCGTAATACGGTTATTCATTTAAGGAGAATAATGGTTACGCTGTTTATTTGAATAATACCTTCAATGGTCTTGCACCTAAAATGAATCTCGATCGTAGTGATACACATGTTCGTGCCAAAAAGATATAAAATAGTAATGATAGTTCCACATACTTGTGGCACTGCCATTTGAGTCATATTGGTATAGAACGCATGAAGAAGCTCCATGTAGATGGATCTTTGGACTCAGTCGTTTTTGAAAAGATTGAGACATGCGAACCATGTCTATTGGTATATATGCATGAAGAAACTCCATGCAGATGGATCGTTTGGACTCACTTGATTTTGAATCACTTGAGACATGCAAATCATACCACATGGGCAAGATGACTGAAAGGCCTCGTTTTTAGTAAGATGGAACAAGAGAGCAACTTATTGGAAGTAATACATTTTGATGTATGCAGTCCAATGAGTGCTGAGGCATGCAGTGGATATCGTTATGTTCTTACTTCACAGATGATTTGAGTAGATGCTGAGTGTATTTACTTGATGAAACACAAGTCTGAATTATTGAAAGGTTCAAGTAATTTCAGAGTGAAGTTGAAGATTGTCGTGACAAGAGGATAAAATGTCTATGATATGATCATAGAGATGAGTATCTGAGTTACGAGTTTGGCACACAATTAAGACATTGTGGAAAGTGTTTCACAATTAATACAGCCTGGAACACCATAGTGTGATGGTGTGTCCGGACATCATAGCTGCACCCTATTGGATATGGTGCATACCATGATGTCTCTTATCGAATTACCACTATTGTTTATGGGTTAGGCATTAGAGACAACCGCATTCACTTTAAAAGGGGCACCACGTAATTCCATTGAGACGACACCGTTTAGAGAAACCTAAGTTGTCGTTTCTTAAAAGTTTGGGGCTGCGAAGCTTATGAGAAAAAGTTTCAGGCTGATAAGCTCAAACCCAAAGCGGATAAATACATCTTCATAAGAATACCCAAAAACAGTTGGGTATACCTCCTTCAGATCTGGAAGCAAAAGTAATTGCTTCTAGAAACGGGTCCTTTCTCGAGGAAAAGTTTCTCTCGAAAGAATTGAGTGGGAGGATGGTGGAGACTTGATAAGGTTATTGAACCGTCACTTCAACTAGTGTGTAGCAGGGCACAGGAAGTTGTTCCTGTGGCACCTACACCAATTGAAGTGGAAGCTTATGATAGTGATCATGAAACTTCGGATCAAGTCACTACCAAACCTCGTAGGACGACGAGGATGTGTGCTACTTCAGAGTGGTACGTGATCCTGTCTGAGATATCATGTTGTTGGACAATACTGAATCTACGAGCTATGGAGAAGCGATGGTGGGCCCATATTCCGACAAATGGTTAGAAGCCATGAAATCCGAGATAAATGGAACTTTGAGAAGAAGACGGACGTGGACGGTAATGTTACCGTCTATGAAGCTCGACTTGTGGCAAAGAGTATTTCCACAAGTTCAAGGAGTTGACTACGATGAGATTTTCTCACCCGTAGCGATGCTTAAGTCCGTCGGAATCATGTTAGCATTAGCTACATTTATGAAATCTGGCAGATGGATGTCAAAACAAGTTTCCTTACCAGTTTTCGTAAGGAAAGGTTGTATGTGATACAATCAGAAAGGTTTTGTCGATACTAAGGATGCTAAAAGGTATGCTAGCTCCAGCGATCCTTCCATGGATTAGAGCAAGCATCTTGGAGTCAGAATATACGCTTTGATGGAGTGATCAAAGTTTTTGGGTTTATACAAAGTTTGTTAGAAACTTGTATTTACAATAAAGTGAGTGGGAGTGCTACAACATTTCTGATAAGTATATGTGAATGACATATTGTTGATCCGAAATGATGTAAAAAATTTGGAAAGCATAAAGGGTTGTTTGAAAGGAGTTTTTCAAAGGAAGACCTGGATAAAGCTGCTTACATATTGGGCATCAAGAACTATAGAGATAGATCAAGACGCTTGATGATACTTTCAAAGAACGCACACCTTGACATGATTTTGAAAGAGTTCAAAATAGATCAGCAAAGAAGGAGTTCTTGGCTGTGTTACAAGGTGTGAGTATTGAGTAAGACTCAAGACCTGACCACAGCAGAAGAGAGAGAAAGGACGAAGGTCGTCCCCTATGCTCTAGACGTAGGCTCTACAGTATGCTATGCTGTGTACCGCACATAAAGTTTGCCTTGCCATGAGTTGGTCAAGGGGTACAATAGTGATCCAGTGATGGATCACATAACAGCGGTCGAACTTGTCCTTAGTATCTAGTGGACTAAGGAATTTTCTCGATTATGGAGGAGAAAAGGAGTTCATCGTAAAGGGTTACATCGATGCGAACTTTGACACTAATCCGGATGACTCTGAGTAGTAAACCGGATTCGTATAGTAGAGCAATTATTTGAAATGGCTCCAAATAGCGCGTGGTAGCATCCACAAGATGACATAGATATTCGTAAAGCACACGGTTCTGAAAGGTTCAGACCCGTTGACTAATAACCTCTCTCACAAGCATAACATGATCAAACCAGAACTCATTGAGTGTTAATCAGATAGTGATGTGAACTAGATGGTTGACTCTAGTAAACTCTTTGGATGTTGGTCACATGGTGATGTGACCTGTCAGTGTTAATCACATGGTGATGTGAACTAGATTATTGACTCTAGTGCAAGTGGGAGACTGTTGGAAATATGCCCTAGAGGCAATAATAAATAGGTTATTATTATATTTCCTTGTTCATGATAATCGTTTATTATCCATGCTAGAATTGTATTGATAGGAAACTCAGATACATGTGTGGATACATAGACAACACCATGTCCCTAGTAAGCCTCTAGTTGACTAGCTCGTTGATCAATAGATGGTTACGGTTTCCTGACCATGGACATTGGATGTCGTTGATAACGGGATCACATCATTAGGAGAATGATGTGATGGACAAGACCCAATCCTAAGCCTAGCACAAGATCGTGTAGTTCGTTTGCTCAGAGCTTTTCTAATGTCAAGTATCATTTCCTTAGACCATGAGATTGTGCAACTCCCGGATACCGTAGGAATGCTTTGGGTGTACCAAACGTCACAACGTAACTAGGTGGCTATAAAGGTGCACTACAGGTATCTCCGAAAGTGTCTGTTGGGTTGGCACGAATCGAGACTGGGATTTGTCACTCCGTGTAAACGGAGAGGTATCTCTGGGCCCACTCGGTAGGACATCATCATAATGTGCACAGTGTGACCAAGGAGTTGATCACGGGATGATGTGAGTTACGGAACGAGTAAAGAGACTTGCCGGTAACAAGATTGGATAAGGTATCAGGATACCGACGATCGAATCTCGGGCAAGTAACATACCGATAGACAAAGGGAATTGAATACGGGATTGATTGAATCCCCGACATCGTGGTTCATCCGATGAGATCATCGTGGAACATGTGGGAGCCAACATGGGTATCCAGATCCCGCTGTTGGTTATTGACCGGAGAACGTCTCGGTCATGTCTGCATGGTTCCCGAACCCGTAGGGTCTACACACTTAAGGTTCGATGATGCTAGGGTTATAGGGAAAGTATGTACGTGGTTACCGAATGTTGTTCGGAGTCCCGGATGAGATCCTGGACGTCACGAGGAGTTCCGGAATGGTCCGGAGGTAAAGATTTATATATGGGAAGTCCTGTTTTGGTCACCGGAAAAGTTTCGGGTGATATCGGTAATGTACCGGGACCACCGGGAGGGTCCCGGGGGTCCACCAAGTGGGGCCACCAGCCCCAGAAGGCTGTGTGGGCCAAGTGTGGGAGGGGACCAGCCCCAGGTGGGCTGGTGCACCCCCCACCAAGGCCCAAGCACATGGGAGAGTGGGAGGGGGCAAACCCTAGGTCCAGATGGGCCTTAAGGCCCACCCTAGTGGCGCCCCCCCTCTCGTCCCCTTGGCCGCCCCCCTTAGATGGGATCTAGGGCTGGCCGCCTCCCCTTGGGGTGGGAACCCTAGAGGGGGCGCAGCCCCCTCCCCCCCTATATATAGTTGAGGTTTGGGGCTGCCCAAGACATGAGAACGTCTCTCTTTCGGCGCAGCCCTACCCCTCTCCCTCCTCCTCCTCTCCCGCGGTGCTTGGCGAAGCCCTGCGGGATTGCCACGCTCCTCCACCACCACCACGCCGTCGTGCTGCTGCTGGACGGAGTCTTCCTCAACCTCTCCCTCTCTCCTTGCTGGATCAAGGCGTGGGAGACGTCACCGGGCTGCACGTGTGTTGAACGCGGAGGCACCGTTCTTCGGTGCTTAGATCGGAATCAACCACGATCTGAATCGCTACGAGTACGACTCCTTCATCCGCGTTCTTGCAACGCTTCCGCATCGCGATCTACAATGGTATGTAGATGCACTCCCCTCCCCCTCGTTGCTAGATTACTCCATAGATTGATCTTGGTGATGCGTAGAAAATTTTGAATTTCTGCTACGTTCCCCAACAAAAGCTCGTAGGCATTGGATCGGTGATGGAGAATTATGCCAGATGCGGTTCATCATGTAACAATCGTAACATAGGGTGACATAGAACTAGCTTCAATTCATCAATGTAATGTAGGCATGTATTCCGAATATAGTCATACGTGCTTATGGAAAAGAACTTGCATGACATCTTTTGTCCTACCCTCCCGTGGCAGCGGGGTCCTAATGGAAACTAAGGGATATTAAGGCCTCCTTTTAATAGAGTACCGAACCAAAGCATTAACACATAGTGAATACATGAACTCCTGAAACTACGGTCATCACCGGGAGTGGTCCCGATTATTGTCACTTCGGGGTTGCCGGATCATAACACATATTAGGTGACTATAGACTTGCAAGATAGGATCAAGAACACACATATATTCATGAAAACATAATAGGTTCAGATCTGAAATCATGGCACTCGGGCCCTAGTGACAAGCATTAAGCATAGAAAAGTCATAGCAACATTAATCTCAGAACATAGTGGATACTAGGGATCAAACCCTAACAAAACTAACTCGATTACATGATAAATCTCATCCAACCCATCACCGTCCAGCAAGCCTACGATGGAATTACTCACGCATGGCGGTGAGCATCATGAAATTGGTGATGGAGGATGGTTGATGATGACGACGGCGACGGATTCCCCTCTCCGGAGCCCCGAACGGACTCCAGATCAGCCCTCCCGAGAGAGTTTAGGGCTTGGCGGCGGCTCCGTATCGTAAAATGCAATGAATCCTTCTCTCTGATTTTTTTCTCCCCGAACACGAATATATGGAGTTGGAGTTGGAGCAACAGGGGGCCCACGAGGCAGGGGCGCCCCCCCCACCCTCATGGACAGGTGGTGGGCCCCCTGGCCTTGATTCTTTCGCCAATATTTTTAATATTTTCCAAAAATAAGTTCCGTGGAGTTTCAGGTCATTCCGAGAACTTTTGTTTCTGCACATAAATAACACCATGGCAATTTTGCTGAAAACAGCGTCAGTCCGGGTTAGTTCCATTCAAATCATGCAAGTTAGAGTTCGAAACAAGGTCCAAAGTGTTTGGAAATGTAGATACGACGGAGACGTATCAACTCCCCCAAGCTTAAACCTTTGCTTGTCCTCAAGCAATTCAGTTGATAAACTGAAAGTGATAAAGAAAAACTTTTACAAACTCTGTTTGCACTTGTTGTTGTAAATATGTAAAGCCAACATTCAAGTTTTCAGCAAAGATCATAACTAACCATATTCACAATAACACTTAGGTCTCATGTTTACTCATATCAATGGCATAATCAACTAGCGAGCAATAATAATAAATCTCGGATGACAACACTTTCTCAAAACAATCATAATATGATATAACAAAATGGTATCTCGCTAGCCTTTCTGAGACCGCAAAACATAAATGCAGAGCACCTTTAAAGATCAAGGACTGACTAGACATTGTAATTCATGGTAAAAGAGATCCAATCATAGTCATATCCAATATAAATTAATAGTAATGAATGCAAATGACAGCGGTGCTCTCCAGCTGGTGCTTTTTAATAAGAGGGTGATGACTCAACATAAAATTAAATAGATAGGCCCTTCGCAGAGGGAAGCAGGGATTTGTAGAGGTGCCAGAGCTCAATTTAAAGCAGAGATAAATAATATTTTGAGCGGCATACTTCCATTGTCAACATAACAACCAAGAGATGGCGATATCTTCCATGCTACACACATTATAGGCGGTTCCCAAACAGAATGGTAAAGTTTATACTCCCCCTCCACCAACAAGCATCAATCCATGGCTTGCTCGAAACAACGAGTGCCTCCAACTAACAACAGTCCCAGGGGGAGTTTTGTTTGCAATTATTTTGATTTGATTTGCATAAAGCATGGGACTGGGCATCCCGGTGACCAGCCATTTTCTCGTGAGTGAGGAGCGGAGTCCACTCCTCTTGAGAATAACCCGCCTAACATGGAAGATAAGGACAGCCCTAGTTGATACATGAGCTATTCGAGCATACAAAACAGAAGTTCATTTGAAGGTTTAGAGTTTGGCACATACAAATTTACTTGGAACGGCAGGTAGATACTGCATATAGGAAGGTATGGTGGACTGATATGGAATAACTTTGGGGTTTAAGGGATTGGATGCACAAGCAGTATTCCCGCTTAGTACAAGTGAAGGCTAGCAAAAGACTGGGAAGCGACCAACTAGAGAGCGACAACAGTCATGAACATGCATTAAAATTAATAAACATTGAGTACAAGCATGAGTAGGATATAATCCACCATGAACATAAATATCGTGAAGGCTATGTTGATTTGTTTCAACTACATGTGTGAACATGTGCCAAGTCAAGTCACTTGAATCATTCAAAGGAGGATACCACCCCATCATACCACATCACAACCATTTTAATAGCATGTTGGCACGCAAGGTAAACCATTATAAACTCCTAGCTAATCAAGCATGGCACGAGCAACTATGATCTCTAATTGTCATTGCAAACATGTTTATTCATAATAGGCTGAATCAGGAACGATGAACTAATCATATTTACAAAAACAAGAGAGGTCGAGTTCATACCAGCTTCTCTCATCTCAATCAGTCCATCATATATCATCATAATTGCCTTTCACTTGCATGACTGAACGATGTGAATAATAATAAGAGTGCACGTGCATTAGACTAAGCTGGAATCTGCAAGCATTCAATAAACAGGAGAAGACAAGGCAATATGGGCTCTTGGGTGATTCAACAATGATGCATATAAGAGCCACTTCAACATTTTAATTATGGTCTTCTCCTATCGACCCCCAAAGAAACGAAAAGAAATAAAACTATTTACACGGGAAAGCTCCCAACAAGCAAAAGAAAAACGAGAAATATTTTTGGGTTTTCTTTTAAATTATTAGTACTACAACAAGAAAGGTAAACTAACTAAAAGCTACAACTAATTTTTTTGGTTTTCTTTCTTAAGGTTTATCAAACTCACAAGAAGAAAGCAGGAAAAAGAAAAATAAACTAGCATGAATATTACAGTGAAAAGGTATGAGCACCGACAACTAGCAATGAGTGTGTAAACATAAATGTAATGTCGGTGGGAAATACATACTCCCCCAAGCTTAGGCTTTTGGCCTAAGTTGGTTTATTGCCACAGATGGCCTGACGGATTTCCATAGTTGTAGTTGGGGTCATACTGAGATGCAGCGGCTATTGCATCGTGGGCTGCCGCTTGGAGGCGAGCTGCCCTCGTCCTCCTTTCGTACTCATTTGCCTCCTCTCTGGTTATAAAATGTCTCCCTTTTGCCTGAAAGTCAAAGAGAGCAGGAGCAGGGAGAACAATATTGACGGTGTGACGTCTGTCAAAGATTAGTCGGTACTGGAGAGGCGGTTCATTCCTCTCAACAAACTGGTGGTGAACCATAGCATTAAAGTCTAGATAAGTAGGAGGCAATTCAATATCATCATCACGTATGGTTACACCAAGAAAATCAGCTAAGAGGGTTGCATAAATTCCACCAAAGAAATCTCCATTAAATCTATTATGATGCAACCTACGTGCAACAATGGCTCCCAAATTATAAGATTTATCTCCTAACACAGCACTCCTGAGAACACTGAGGTCAGGGACACACATATGACATCCTTCATCTTTACCATTTATGCACCTACCTATGAAGAGAGCAAAATAATGTATAGCAGGAAAATGAATGCTCCCTATGGTATCTTGGGCTATATCTCTAGATTCCCCCACAGTTATGCTAGCAAGAAAATCTCTAAATTCAGATTTGCGAGGTTCACTAGCACTACCCCATTGTGGAAGTTTGCAAGCAGTGGTAAAATCCTCTAAGTCCATAGTATAAGAATTTTCATAAAGATCAAACAGGACAGTTTGAGAATTACGTGAAGATGAAAATTCAAACCTCCTCACAAAGGAACTAGTGAGATAGTGGTACTGACGACACTTTTCTGCCTCGAAGCTCACAAGATCAGCGTTACGCAAATATGCGTTAAATTCTTCCTTGATTCCTTCTTGATCCATAAAGTCTTCTGAAGGCCATTCACAAGGCCGCACTGGAGCGTCCCTTGGTGGTTCATCGTCAGCATCAGGCATTGCAAGCCTGGGTCCTTGTTTCCTTGAAGAACCACCTTGGTACATTTTCCTAAACATATTTCTTCCTCTGAAAAATTTCTGAAAATTTTAGTAACTTCAAATAAAAGTGAAGCAAACTCAACAAAATTGATAACAACTACTCCTACAAGTGCCTAGGGCCTATATCATGCATTAGAATTACTTGGGACCATATAAATTTGACATGCAAGCTCAAGAACATGGTCACCTAGGCAGCACAAATTTGCAATGAATAAAGCACTAGAACAAAAACTAATTGGACCAATGGCGGAGTCACATACCAAGGAACAATCCCCCAAAGCAGTTTTGTGAGGGGTGCTTTGAGCAAGGAGATCGAAAATCGCAGCAAAATGAGCTAGAACTCGTGCTTGAGCTGGATGGTGATTTTTTTGGGAGGAAGAAGAAGTGTGTGGGTGCAGGAATAAGTGGAGGGGAGCCACCGTGGGCCCACGAGGTAGGGGCGCGCCCTGGACCCTCGTGGCCAGGTGCTTGCTCCCCCTGGTGTGTTCTCAGTGCCAGATATTCTCAAATATTCCAGAAAAATCATATTAAATTGGCTGGGCATTTGGAGAACTTTTATTTTTGGGGTATTTTTTATATTGCACGGATAATTCAGAAAACAGACAGGAAAATACTATTTTTACTTTATTTCAACTAAATAACAGAAAGTAAAAGGAGGGTACAGAAGGTTGTGCTTTCTACATCCATCTCATGCTCATCAAAAGGAATCCACTAACAAGGTTGATCAAGTCTTGTTAACAAACTCATTCCGACTAACATGGAGCCGGAGAAATTTTGAATAACACTATGTTACCTCAACGGGGATATGCACATCCCCAATAATAAGAATATCATATCTCTTTTTGACAGTAGGAAGAGGAAATTCAAAACCTCCAAAAATAATCGATGGAATTTTTCCAATAGAACTGATACTATGGACTTGAGGTTGTTTCCTCGGAAAGTGTACCGTATGCTCATTACCATTAACATGAAAAGTGACATTGCCTTTGTTGCAATCAATAACAGCCCCTGCAGTATTCAAAAACGGTCTTCCAAGAATAATAGACATACTATCGTCCTCGGGAATATCAAGCATAACAAAGTCCATTAAAATAGTAACGTTGGCAACCACAACAGGCACATCCTCACAAATACCGACAGGTATAGCAGTTGATTTGTCGGCCATTTGCAAAGATATTTCAGTAGGTGTCAACTTATTCAAATCAAGTCTATGATATAAAGAGAGAGGCATAACACTAACACCGGCTCCAAGATCACATAAAGCAGTTTTAACATAGTTTCTTTTAATGGAGCATGGTATAGTTGGTACTCCTGGATCTCCTAGTTTCTTAGGTATTCCACCTTAAAAGTATAATTAGCAAGCATGGTGGAAATTTCAGCTTCCGGTATCTTTCTTTTATTAGTGACAATTTCTTTCATATACTTAGCATAAGGATTCATTTTGAGCATATCAGTCAAACGCATACGCAAGAAGATATGTCTAATCATTTCAACAAAGCGCTCAAAATCCTCATCATCCTTTTTCATGGATGGTTTCAGAGGAAAAGGCATGGGTTTCTGAACCCATGGTTCTCTTTCTTTACCGTGTTTCCTAGCAACAAAGTCTCTCTTATCATAACGTTGATTCTTTGATTGTGGGTCAAGATCAATAGCAGGTTCAATTTCTACATCATTATCATTACTAGGTTGAGCATCAACATGAACATCATCATTAATATTGTCACTAGGTTCATGTTCATTACCAGATTGTGTTTCAGCATCAGAAATAGAAATATCATTTGGATTCTCAGGTGTTTCATCAATAGGTTCACTAGAAGCATGCAAAGTCCTATCATTTTTCTTTTTCTTCTATTTAGAAGGACTAGGTGCATCTATATTATTTCTCTGAGAATCTTGCTCAATTCTCTTAGGATGGCCTTCAGGATACAAAGGTTCCTGAGTCATTTTACCAGTTCTAGTAGCCACTCTAACAGCATAATCATTATTCTTACTGTCCAATTCATTGAGCAAATCATTATGAGCTTTAAGTACTTGTTCTACTTGAGTGGTGACCATAGAAGCATGTTTACTAATGAGTTTAAGTTCACCTTTAACTCTAGACATATAATCACCCAAGTGTTCAAGCGTATCAGAATTATATTTCAATTGTCTACCAATATAAGCACTGAAGTTTTCTTGTTTAACAATAAAATTGTCAAACTCATCTAAGCATTGTCTAGCAGACTTATATTGAGGAAAATCACCTTCATCAAACACTACTAGGAAAAGGCTAATTAGTGGCGCACCTGTTTTGGCCATTAATGGCGCACTATAGGTGCGCCACTATTATCACGCCATTAGTAACAAATAGCAATGGCGCACCTCTCGTGCGCCATTAGTATCCCAGATAGTAATGACGCACCTATAGTGCGCCATTACTATGCCTATCTAGTGCGCCATTACTATCTGACTTAGTAATGGCGCACCACATAGAAGTGCGCCATTACTAACAAGTTTTTTTCAAAAAAAAATTCAGAATATTTTTTCAATTTTTTTCTTAATCTCGGGTCACTATGGCTTAATCTCGGGTCACTATGGCTTAATCTCAGGTCAATATGCTTAATCTCAAGTCAAATCGCACTTTGTGGTCAAACTTCCCGAAAGGTCACCCATCCTCACACTACTCCGAGGTGCGCCATTAGTATCCCAGATAGTAATGACGCACCTATAGTGCGCCATTACTATGCCTATCTGGTGCGCCATTACTAACAAGTTTTTTTCAAAAAGAAATTCAGAATATTTTTTCAATTTTTTTCTTAATCTCGGGTCACTATGGCTTAATCTCGGGTCAATATGCTTAATCTCAAGTCAAATCGCACTTTGTGGTCAAACTTCCCGAAAGGTCACCCATCCTCACACTACTTCAGCCCGAGCACGCTTAACTTCACAATTCTATCCAACCCTAGCACCAACTCACTTCACAGGCACTTGTTGACATATCTATCATATCAATCCTATTAAACCTTGTTGATGTCTAGGACCTTGTTCATGTTCATGAGTGTGATGAAATTTTGAAAAAATATTTCAAACTTCCCTGTCATATTACGTATCATATTTTGAAAAAAAATTCCAAAAAAAATTCAAAACCAATTTTTTTTCTGTTACTAGTGGCGCACCATTTGCTAGGTGCGCCACTAGTAAGTTTGAAACTTTTTCCATTTTCCCCCCTCTAGATCTTGAAAGCCCCATATCTTTCGTTCTGTTAGGTTTTTGGGGATTCTGAAAATCTTGAACAAAGTTTCCCCAGTTCAATTCGGATGTAACTTTTCGAGTAGATGATTTTTCATATAAAAAACTTTTTAATCCGAGTTCGTATGCAAAAGTTATGCCCATTTTACTAAATTCCAGTGAGATTTTGTAAATAAAGTCGAAATTCATATTTGTAAATTTTCCCAACAACTAGACCACATATCACATGGGAAACTTATTTTCTTTTATTTTTTTGACATTTCCATCATTTTCTTTTATTTTTTTAAAACTGAAAAGGCGGTCAGGGGGGGTGCAAAGAAAGTTAGTAATGGCGCACCAGGGGATAGTGCGCCATTACTAGTTGACATAGTAATGGCGCACCTTCACCAAAATGTGCCATTACTATGTGTATGACTTGGTCAAACTTAGTAATGGCGCACTTTGCATAGGTGTGCCATTACTAAGTTTGACCAAGCTTTGACCAAGTCATACACATAGTAATGGCGCATTTTATGAAGGTGCGCCATTACTATGTCAACTAGTAATGGCGCACTATCCCCTGGTGCGCCATTACTAACAATTTTTTTTCTAAACTAGTAATGGCACACCACACATCAGGTGCGCCATTAGTAATATGTCAATAATGGCGCACCTGTATCTGGTGTGCCACTGCTATATAGCAGTGGCGCACCACATACATGGTGTGCCATTAATATCCATATTAGCTATAGCCCTTTTCCTAGTAGTGAAATCTATAGAGAGAATTTACCTTTACTACCTGTGTCGGGTTATCAAGACCATGAGTTTCTTTAATAGGTGATGGATTAAGACCATATATTTCTTCAACAAGCGGTAAATTAAGACCATGTATTGCTTCAATAGGAGGTAAATTCTTAACATCTTCAGCTTTAATACCCTTTTCTTTCATAGATTTCTTTGCCTCTTGCATATCTTCAGGACTGAGAAATAGAACACCTCTCTTCTTCGGATTTGGTTTAGGAATAGGCTCAGGAGTTGGTTCAGGAAGTGTCCAATTAATTTCATTAGTCAAAATATTATTCAATAGAATCTCAGCTTCATCCGGTCTTCTTTCCCTGAAAACAGAACCAGCACAACTATCCAGGTAATCTCTGGAAGCATCGGTTAGTCCATTATAAAAGATATCAAGTATTTCATTTTTCTTAAGAGGATGATCAGGCAAAGCATTAAGTAATTGGCGAAGCCTCCCCCAAGCTTGTGTGAGACTCTCTTCTTCAATTTGCACAAAATTATATATTCCCTTAAAGCATCTTGTTTCTTATGAGCAGGGAAATATTTAGCAGAGAAGTAATAAATCATATCTTGGGGACTACGCACACAACCAGGATCAAGAGAGTTGAACCATATCTTAGCATCACCCTTTAATGAGAACGGAAATATTTGAAGGAGATAAAAGTAATGAGTTCTCTCATCATTAGTGAACAGGGTGGCTATATCATTTAATTTAGTAAGATGTGCCACAACAGTTTCAGATTCATAGCCATAAAAAGGATCAGATTCAACCAAAGTAATTATATCAGGATCACTAGAGAATTCATAATCCTTATCAGTAACAAAGATAGGTGAAGTAGCATAAGCAGGATCATATTTCATTCTAGCATTCAGAGTTTTTTGTTTAAGTTAAGCTAATAATTTCTTAGGATCACTTCTATCATTGCAAGCAAGAAAGTCTCTTTTAGTTTCTTCATCCATAACATAGCCCTCAGGCACAACAGGTAATTCATATTTATTAGGGGGGGAGTCTTCATCATTGAAAGGATCGATATAGTTGACTAGAGGGGGGGGGTTGAATAGGCAACTAACAATTTTTAGCTTTTCTTTACCAATTTAAACTTTGCATCAAAGTAGGTTGTCTAGAAATGCAACTAGGTGAGCAACCTATATGATGCAACAACAATAAGCATACACGCAAGCAAGAGATAAGGCACAAATAAGCTTGCACAAGTAAAGGCACGAGATAACCAAGAGTGGAGCCGGTGAAGACGAGGATGTGTTACCGAAGTTCCTTCCCTTTGAGAGGAAGTACGTCTCCGTTGGAGCGGTGTGGAGGCACAGTGCTCCCCAAGAAGCCACTAGGGCCACCGTATTCTCCTCAAGCCCTCACACAATGCGAGATGCCATGATTCCACTATTGGTGCCCTTGGAGGCGGCGACCGAACCTTTACAAACAAGGTTGGGGCAATATCCACAACTTAATTGGAGGCTCCCAACGATACCACGAAGCTTCACCACAATGGACTATGGCTCCACGATGACCTCAACCGTCTAGGGTGCTCAAAAACCCAAGAGTAACAAGATCCACAAGGGATTAGTGGGGGATTCAAATATCTCTTGGTGGAAGTGTAGATCGGGGCCTCCTCAACCAATCCCTAGAGAATCAACAAGTTTGATTGGCTAGGGAAGGAGATCGGGCGAAAATGGAGCTTGGAGCAATAATGGAGCTTGGAGGTGGAAGAGGTAGTCAACTAGAGGAGGAAGACACCCCTTATATAGTGGAAGAACAAATCCAACCGTTATCCACCAACTCAGCCTGCGCAGCGCGGTACTACCGCACCTGAGGCGCGGTACTACTGCAGGGGCACGCCGTACTACCGCCCCTGAGGCGCGGTACTACCGCAGGGGCACGCGGTACTACCGCAGAGCGCCGTAGTACTATCGCCCACGCAGCAGAGACCAGAACAGCCACACATGCACTAAGGCAGAGGGCGGTAGTACTGCTGGCGCGGTACTATCGCTCCCCCTTGCGGTACTACCGCAAGGCAGGGGCTGTCTAGGGATGGGAAGGCACGAATATAAAAAATTACATCCGTGGCTACTTCCGTAGAGTTGGAGTCGATGCAAAAACCCGACGCGGTAGTACCGTAAGCCAGCCGCGGTACTACCGCGCGAGGTGCGGATGAAAAAAATTACATCTGCCCCTTACAGCCGCGTAGTTGCGGAACTAAGCAGGGACCACGGTACTACCGCTTACCAGAAGCGGTACTACCGTGGGGCCTTGTGGTACTACCGCAAGGTCCTGCGGTACTACCGCTCTGACGAGAAGTACTACCGCACTTCCTAGTTCGGCAGAAAAGAGCTATAATTGCATAGACAAGGAAAACTTAGGATGCTCCAAAGGCAAGAGGAAAGGAGGTGCAAGGGACGATGTGTACGTGATGAATCCACTCAACCTTTCCAAAGCGGACCCCATCTTAATAGTACGGCTTCCCTACGACTCAATACCACCGAAAAGAACCGAAGAGAAACGCCGTCTTCTATAGCCTTTGAGGGGAACCCAATCATCTTGTGCCTAGTCAATATATCTGAAATATCTGATGCACATGATTAGTCCGCAAAAGCATTGTCATCAATCACCAAAACCAACTAAGGGATAAAAATGCCCTTACAATCTCCCCCTTTTTTGTGGATTGATGACAACACGGGATTTGCACGAGGGTATAACGCAAAGAGCAAGGGCAAACCCCAAGTCTCTAAAATATAGACGGGCTCCCCCTAGATGTGTGCTATCTCGATGAGTGCTTTGGACTGCACGGCACACATACTAGGATCAACAATCCCCCTATATTTTATAGACATGGAAAATCTTGCAATTAGGCTAAAGCTAAGCAAGATAGACAGGAGCAAAATGTAATAAGCACAAGATAGAATAAGCTCACTACGGTACGATAGAGTGCATATGTCTTACACCATATGATAGAAGGTCTCACGAGCACAAACCAAAAACCAAAGCAAACGAAATAAACGAAGTTCAACTGACCCAAACACGACATAACTCGCAGCAAATCCTACACTCTCTCCCCCTTTGGCATCGAGACGCCAAAAAGGCAGAGAGGACACCTACAGCAATAGTGGTGGCTCAAGCGGAGTAGTCACTGGCACGCTCCTCGTCGGACTCTGCAGCTGGGACGGACTCCTCCTCAGACTCGGTCCACCGATAGCCCTGCTTGTGCAGCCATTCTGCCTCTGGGGTGATGTTCACCTCTGACCCGCTAGATATGTTCTCGCCAAAGGTCCTGAAAATCCGCTTGTCGCGGCGGCGAGTCTCCTTGGAAGCCACATGGGTCTGGTACTGCCCCTTTGCTTGCATACAGAACAACATCTTCATCTTGTTCTTCAGTCGCTTAGCCCAAGAAGGCTCAGAGGTGGGAGGGATGTAACCCTCAGAGCTGTCCTCGTCTGCTGCCTCCTCCTCATCCTCATCTGCATCCACGTCCATGGCAGCCGCAGTATCAGCACGAGAGGTAGTGTTGGCCCACTGAGGCTTGATACGGAGGTTGATGGGCTCATGCCGGATCCAACCAGGGGCCTCAAACTCATCCTGAGGGTAGACCCGCTCCCAAGTAGCCGAGATCAACAGAAACAAATAAGGTCCATAGATGGGGACCTTGCGGTTGTAGACCGCAAACCGAAGCTCAATCCACATGATATGTGAGACATCAAGTGGCTGTGTCTGAGAGTTGCGAGCATCTTCACACAGGAGCATCATATCCACCAGATAGGCATGCACCTTGTCCTTGTCCCCAATGCGTGGGAAGAGAGTGTTGCGGAAGATCCGGTGCATGATGTCAAGAAAGGAGTTGAGTACCCAAGTTGACTTGCCATTGGAGAGCTTCTTCTCCACAAGGTAGGGCATGAGCTTGTTCTTGTTGGCAGACTCGGGATTGGCATGAGGGCGAACACCTTGGGGTGTGGCGAGCCCCTCATCCGGAACCCCAAGCAGGGTCATGAATTCCTTCCAAGTAGCAGTCAGCTGTCGGCCATTGGTCATCCAAGTCATGGTCCTTTCCTCATTGGGATGAAAATGCACGGAGGCAAAAAACTGAGCAAGGATCTCAGGATCATAGTCTTTGTGGAATGAGATGATATGCTCAATGCCAAATTGCTCTACGAGGTCCAAAGCCTCACCAAAGTATTCCCGGTGCGCCTCTTTGCGCATGTGATGCATGTTGATCCACTTCACCTCCACATGGGTATTTTGATTGGCCTTGATGACATCCAGGTAAATGAGATTCTGCTGCTTGGTCCAGAATAGGTCATTCCCTCGAAAGTTAGCACGAGGGTTTCCATACGGATTGATCTTCCTCCGAGCGATGAACTCAGCAAGCGGTATCTCATCCATACCCTTGGCTGGTTCCTTCTCTTTGGTGGCAGAGGTCTTGGTTCTGCGTTGGGGGGCATTGGAGCCCTCTGCTTCCTCTGTGTTGCGCATACGCTTGGATCCCGTGTCACGGCTTGGATTGGAGCGGCGAGCCGGAGCACCTGAGCCACCACCTAAACACACACCACAAAACAAACACGCACGAAACGCGAGAAGGATCAATGCAAAGACCACAACAAAGCAGGAGAAACAAATAGACTTGGCACGTGAGAAGTGCCACAAGATGGATTTGAGACAATGGTAGTAACGCATGTTGTGCCACGTGCGGTAGTACCGCTCCAAGGAGCGGTAGTACCGGACGTGCGGTAGTACCGCACCCGTAGGGCGGTAGTACCGGACGGGCGGTAGTACCGCACCTGAGGAGTGGTAGTACCACACGGTTGCAGATCCGAAATAGCCATGGAGATCTGAGCACAACCGTGTCAACACGCGGTACGACGGTCGATCAAATCCATCACGGGACAACTATAGCAAGTACCAACACTACACAAAACTACTCTCCTACATCCTACTCTTGCATAGATTTGGCCTAAAATCTCAAGAACAACTTGCATCTCCCCAAAACCTAAAAGCAACAAGACAAACAAGAAAAAGAGAGGGATTGGGGAGAAACCTTGTTCCATGGCAAGAGGGAGTTGGGGGGGGGGGACGATCCCACCGGTCGGAATCCGAGGAGAGCGGCCGGAGACGGAGATCCGGCGATGGCCTCCGGCGCCGTTCTTGAGCGAGAGAGAGAGAGACAAAGTGGGGAGAGAGACGAATGGGTATGGGGGAGTTAGAACCCCCCGCCCGTGTTTAACCCCCACGTGCCCTTGACCACACGGTTGTACCGCACGTCATCGTGGTACTACCGCCCGGGCGGAAGTACCGCACCGAGGCCGTAGTACCGCTCCCCCAGGCGGCAGTAAAAAATTACTGCGGCGCTGGGTGCGGAAGTACTGCTCACTCCTCTCGCGGTAGTACCGCACGTCATCGCGGTACTACCGCCCGGGCGGAAGTACCGCACCGAGGCCGTAGTACCGCTCCCCCAGGCGGCAGTAAAAAATTACTGCCGCGCTGGGTGCGGAAGTACCGCGCGCCCCCCTTGCGGTAGTACCGTGGTAGGCCGCGGTAGTACCGTGGGCTAAAAAAAAGGTTTCAACCAAAGATAACTCCTAAGCACAGAACCTTCAAGCGAGAGACCACAATAAGGAACTAACACACTGGACACCACAAGCACGAGCGCGCCACGAAGAAGGAGAGGCAAGAACCAACACAGACCAAAAACGAGACACAACCTCTCCAAGGAGAGGGCGGTGGCCGGAGCCACCTATGTTTGAGTCAATTGGTATGGCACCGCGAAGAATTATCCTTGGGCCCATGACCAAAACTCGTCTTTGAAGCACAAGTACCATAAAAAATGGCTAATGTGAAAGAGTTGATCACTTTATGCATAATGGGGGGAGGGAGAGTTCATTGAGAGAACAACACTCCCCCTATGTCCATGCCTACACCTAGATTAGACAACAAGTTGAGTGTGGTGGGGTGTGCAAGGGGTCAAGCAACATTGCTCGAATCAATGATATTTAGCTCATGCCTTAACTCGCGAAATCTTGCTTCATCCAAAGGCTTCGTGAAAATATCTGCAAGGTTATCATGGGTGTTGACGTAGTTGAGCTCGATCTCCCCTCGCCTAATGTGATCTCGGATGAAGTGATACCGAATCTCAATATGCTTCGTCTTGAAGTGTTGCACGGGGTTGAGAGAAATCTTGATGGCACTTTCATTATCACACCAAAGAGGCACTTTGTCACAAATGACACCGTAATCCTTTAAAGTTTGCCTCATCCATAAGAGTTGTGCACAACAACTCCCGGCCGCCACATACTCCGCTTCGGTGGACGAGAGAGACACACAACTTTGCTTTTTAGAAGACCAACTTACCAAAGAGCAACCAAGGAATTGGCACCCTCCGGAAGTGGACTTCCTATCCACTTTGTCTCCCGCCCAATCGGAGTCCGAATATCCTACAAGCTTGAAGTTTGCTCCTCTTGGGTACCATAAGCCAAAGTTTGGGGTATGAGCCAAATATCGAAAGATTCGCTTGACCGCCACAAAGTGGCTTTCCTTAGGTGCGGCTTGAAACCGTGCACAAATTCCCACACTCAACATGATATCCGGTCTAGATGCACAAAGATAAAGCAAGGAACCAATCATGGAGCGATATACCTTTTGATCCACCGCTTTACCATTGGGATCGATGTCAAGTTGGCACTTGGTGGGCATTGGAGTGGACGCCGGCTTGACATCACTTAGTTTGAATCTCTTGAGCATGTCTTGAGTGTATTTGGCTTGGTTGATGAAGGTTCCTTCTCTTCTTTGCTTTACTTCGAAACCGAGAAAGAACTTCAACTCTCCCATGGAAGACATCTTGAACTTTGAGGTCATGAGTGCGGCAAATTCCTCATTGAAAGCTTTGTTAGGGGAACCAAAGATAATGTCATCAACATATAGTTGGCATACAAACAACTCCCCTTTGACCTTCTTAGTAAAAAGAGTGGGGTCGATTAGCCCAACTTCAAACCCACGATCTTGTAACAACTCGGTAAGGTGGTCATACCACGCACGTGGGGCTTGTTTAAGGCCATAGAGTGCCTTATCGAGTTGATACACATGATCGGGAAAGTAGGGATCCTCGAACCCGGGGGGTTGCTTGACATAAACCAACTCATTAATGGGACCATTAAGAAAAGCACTCTTCACATCCATTTGTTGCAACTTAAAGTTGTGATGAGAAGCATAAGCAATCAACAAACGAATAGATTCAAGGCGAGCAACGGGAGCAAAGGTTTCACCGTAGTCGATACCCTCGACTTGGGAGTAGCCTTGTGCCACCAATCGTGCCTTGTTGCGAATGATGGTCCCATGAGCATCTTGCTTGTTCTTGAATATCCACTTGGTTCCAATGACATTGTGGTTCCCCGTTGGCCTCGGCACTAATCTCCACACCTTGTTGTACTCGAAGTTGTTGAGTTCTTCATGCATGGCATTAAGCCAATCCGGATCTTCGAGTGCTTCATATACCTTATGGGGTTCAACACAAGAGACAAACGCGTGATGTTCACAATAGTTTGCCAATTGTCTACGAGTGCTTACCCCCTTTTGAATGCTTCCAAGCACATTCTTCATGAGATGACCCTTGGTGGAGAGCTTGGATGCAATCTTGGCGGCACGACGCTCCAATTCCTCCTCGGTGGTGAGTCGAGGAGCGGTCACTTGATCATCTTGAGCGCCGTCTTGAGCTTGTTCTTGATCTTGAACTTGCTCGGAGGAGAGAACTTGACCTTGGGCATCACTTGGTGTGTCACCACCGTCTTGAGCATGATCTTGCCCTTGGTCTTGTTCATGAGGTTGAGGGTCTTCACTTTGTTCTTCGGAAGCGTGTGGGCCTTGGGTTGGTGATGGCTCCACTTGAGTGGAGCATTGTCCTTCTCCTTCGGCCACAAGGGGTTCCTCAATGGGTAGAATAAAACCAACACCCATTCTTCTTATGGCTTGAGGAGGAATTTCATCACCTACATCACAAGTGCCACTTTGCTCCACTTGGGAGCCGTTATTCTCATCAAACTCCACGTTACACGTCTCCTCAATAAGTCCCGTAGATTTATTGAGGACACGGTAAGCATGAGAGTTTGTAGCATAACCAACAAATATGCCCTCATAAGCTCTAGCCTCAAATTTAGACAACCGAACACCTTTCTTGAGAATGAAACACTTACACCCGAACACCCGAAAGTACTTGAGGTTGGGCTTGTTACCGGTGAGTATCTCATATGGAGTCTTGTTCAAGCCCTTGCGGAGGTAGAGCCGATTGGATGCATGACACGCGGTGTTGATGGCTTCGGCCCAAAAGTTGTATGGAGACTTGAACTCCGCCATCATGGTCCTTGCCGCATCCATCAACGTCCGGTTCTTCCTCTCCGCAACACCATTTTGTTGAGGGGTGTAAGGTGCGGAATATTGATGCTTGATCCCCTCATCACTAAGAAACTCATCCAAGGTGTAGTTCTTGAACTCGGTGCCGTTGTCACTTCTTATTGTCAAGATCTTTGTATTGTGTTGACGTTGGGCTTCATTCGCAAAGTCAATGACGGTTTGTTGGGTCTCGCTCTTCCTCTTGAAGAAATACACCCAAGTGTATCTTGAATAGTCATCCACAATCACCAAGCAATACTTCCTACCCCCAAGACTATCAAAGGATGGAGGCCCAAAGAGATCCAAATGAAGGAGCTCCAAAGGCCTCTTCGAGTAAATGATAGTTGTGGGAGGGTGAGCCGTCTCATGTAGCTTTCCTTCGATACAAGCACTGCAAGCACGATCTTTAGCAAAACTAACATTCGTTAGTCCACGGACATGGTCCCCCTTGAGAAGACTTTGCAAAGATCTCATATTGACATGGGCTAACCGGCGATGCCAAAGCCATCCCACGTCAACTTTAGCCATTAGGCATGTCGCGGTCTTAGTGGGTCGCTCCGAAAAGTTAATCACATAGAGACCGTTTTCGACATGCCCAACAAAGGCTACTTTAAGAGTCTTGCTCCACAAGAGGGCCACGGTATCAATATCAAAGAAAGTGGCAAAGCCCATGATTGCAAGTTGACGAACGGAAAGTAAATTGTATGCAAGGGACTCAACTAGCATGACCTTCTCGATCGTGAGATCATGAGAAATGACAACTTTGCCGAGTCCCAATACCTTAGAAGACGAGGCATCACCCCACTCGACATTGGTGGGCATAGATGGAATCTTGTGCACGTCCACCACCAAGTCCTTGCTTCCGGTCATATGATTTGTAGCTCCACTATCGAGCAACCATGATCCCCCACCGGAAGCAAACACCTACAAGAGATCAATGCTTGGTTTTAGGTACCCATTTTGTAATGGGTCCTTTGATGTTAGTAACAAGGGTCTTAGGAACCCAAATAGACCATTCAATATACTCATGAGGAGAACCAACAAATTTGGCATAAACATGCCCATCACTAGCACGGCATAGCACATAAGAAGGATTAAAGTCGCCGGCTTTGTTGGAAGGGGTGGCATTGCCCTTCTTGACACCGCCACCCTTCGCATTGTTCTTCTTCTCCTTGGAAGCACCCTCTCCCTCCTTCACAAAAGTTTGCTTGAGAGGAGGAGGTCGTTTGGTCTTGTCATTCTTCTTCTTGTTCTTGGGCTTGGGTGCGAACCCAATCCCCTCCTTGGCCACAACTTCCTTTTGATTGCTCAAAAGGTCGTTGAGGTTCTTCTCACCTTGTATGCATGACACAAGGCCTTTCTCAAGTTGCTCCTTCAACTTAGCATTCTCCTCAACAAGATGCACATGCTCACAACAAGGGTTAGTAGCATTTGCATTATCAATTAACACCATATGAGGAAAGGTGGCTTTCTCCTTAGTTAGCTTCACTTGGAGTTGATCATGAGACTCCTTGAGGCTAGCATGAACACCCTTCAAGACTTTGTGAGCCTTGTCAAGAATGTCAAACTCCTCTTTGAGTCTAGCAAGATCAACCCCAAGCTTTGCCTTCTCGGAGTTTAGCACACGAGACACAACAAGAGCATGATCAAGATCTTTCTTTAACTTAGCATGATCATCGTTGTATGACTCCTCAAGAGCCAAACGAAGACCACGCTCTTCGTCAAGAGCATTGGAAAGATCCGAAATCTCATCGGCATAGTCACGACTATGCCCCTCCATCTTAGAGATGGTATCTTCGTGAGCCTCGATCATGTCATTGGCTTCACCAAGTTGTTCCAAGAGAGCAACGAAGTGCTTCTTGGAACCCTTGAGTTTACCCATAAAGGTCTCAAACTCATTTTCCTCCACATTTGTCCCCTCATATTCATCAATGCTATTCGTCGAAGAAGGATGATTAATGATGGTAGTTTTGATGTTGGGGGTTACCTTGTTGGTGGCTTTAGCCATGAGGCACTTGGCGGTGATGTTCTCATTGGGTGAGTCGAAGAGAGACATCCGTGGAGTCATTGCAATGGCAACGGAGGCCATGGCAACCGACTCACCATCTTCATCATCGTCATCATCCTCATTGTACTCTTCTTGTACCACCAATGCCTTGGGAGGAGTCTTCTTGGTGAAGTTGCTCTTGTTGGGGAACGACTTGCCCTTGTCCTTTCGGATGAGCTTGCCACCATTGTCTTCCCTCTTCTCGTAAGGGCATTCCGCAACAAAGTGGCTCACATTGCCACAATTGAAGCAAGTCCTCACTCGTTGCTTGCCCTTTGCGCCACTTGAATAGTTCTTGTTGAAGTTTGGCCTTGAGTTCTTCTTGCTCCAAAATTGCCTTGAAGCAAGAGCCATGTGTTCATGATAGGCATACTTCGTATCTTCGAGGTTGCTCTCCTCTTCTTCCTCTTCATCCTCTTCCTCCATACTCACCTTGGCCTTTAGCGCAAGGTTGGGCTTCTTTACTCTTTGTGAGCGAAGAACCGCATTGTCGGCGGTCTTGTCCAAGATGCTCATAGCAACGAACTCATCCAACACTTCACTTGAGGACAAGGTGTGGAAGTCCGGCCTTTGACGAATGACGGAGGACATGGCTTTGTGGTAGGGCATCATTGCCTTGAGGAATTTGCGCTTGATCCAATTGTCATCCGTGTCCTTACTACCATGATCTCGGAGAGAGACCGCGAGTTTGGTTACTCTCCGAAAAAGCTCACGAGGTTCTTCATCTTCTTTCATTGCAAACTCGTCGGCTTCATCTTGCACCACTTCATAGTTGGAGCGTTGAATGCTTGCGCTTCCCCGATAGAGGGAAACAACTTGGAGCCAAGCATCTTTGGCCATGGTGTAGGGCCGGAGATGAGGAAGATCTTCGGGTGGGATTGCTTCTTGGATGATGAAGAGAGCATTCTCATTGAATTGATGATCCACAACTTCTCTAGGAGTGAAGTTACTTCGGTCATGCGGATAAAAACCTTCTTCAATGATTCTCCAAAGGTTAGTGTTCACATGATTTAAATGACGCTTAAAACGATAGACCCAAGAATCAAAATCTACATTCTTCTCAATCTTAGGGGCCGGGCATGATTCAAATGAGTGGAAGGGAGCGGTCCACCATAGACAGGTGGAGGTTCCACATGGGCAAAGATGCCGGTGCCATTTTTACCACTAGAAGAAGGAGCTTTCTCGCTAGTAGCTTCCCCTTTGTCGGAGGTAGCATCCGTCACCTTGTTGGCGGGATCACCCACTTTCAACGGTGCGGTGGAAAGTTTAAGCCCTTCTAAGTATTTATTAAACATGCTTTCGACCTCGGTAGTCATGGAGGTTTTCAATGTGTCCAACGCCACATTTAATTCCTCACGAGAGACCGCGGTTCCCCCATCTCCCGTAGACGAGACCGGATTCACACCGGAGTGCTCCTCCACACCGTCTACGATCTCAACCATACTCTTTGGACGGTAATGTCCTTAATAAAGAGACGAGGCTCTGATACCAATTGAAAGGATCGATATAGTTGACTAGAGGGGGGGGGTGAATAGGCAACTAACAATTTTTAGCTTTTCTTTACCAATTTAAACTTTGCATCAAAGTAGGTTGTCTAGAAATGCAACTAGGTGAGCAACCTATATGATGCAACAACAATAAGCATACGCGCAAGCAAGAGATAAGGCACAAATAAGCTTGCACAAGTAAAGGCACGAGATAACCAAGAGTGGATCCGGTGAAGACGAGGATGTGTTACCGAAGTTCCTTCCCTTTGAGAGGAAGTACGTCTCCGTTGGAGCGGTGTGGAGGCACAATGCTCCCCAAGAAGCCACTAGGGCCACCGTATTCTCCTCACGCCCTCACACAATGCGAGATGCCGTGATAACACTATTGGTGCCCTTGGAGGCGGCGAACGAACCTTTACAAACAAGGTTGGGGCAATCTCCACAACTTAATTGGAGGCTTCCAATGATACCACGAAGCTTCACCACAATGGACTATGGCTCCACGATGACCTCAACCGTCTAGGGTGCTCAAAAACCCAAGAGTAACAAGATCCACAAGGGATTAGTGGGGGGATTCAAATATCTCTTGGTGGAAGTGTAGATCGGGGCCTCCTCAACCAATCCCTAGAGAATCAACAAGTTTGATTGGCTAGGGAAGGAGATCGGGCGAAAATGGAGCTTGGAGCAATAATGGAGCTTGGAGGTGGAAGAGGTAGTCAACTAGAGGAGGAAGACACCCCTTATATAGTGGAAGAACAAATCCAACCGTTATCCACCAACTCAGCCTGCGCAGCGCGGTACTACCGCACCTGAGGCGGTACTACGCAGGGGCACGCGTACTACCGCACCTGAGGCGCGGTACTACCGCAGGGGCACGCGGTACTACCGCAGAGCCCCGCGGTACTACCGCCCACGCAGCAGAGACCAGAACAGCCACACATGCACTAAGGCAGAGGGCGGTAGTACTGCTGGCGGGTACTACCGCTCCCCCTTGCGGTACTACCGCAAGGCAGGGGCTGTCCAGGGATGGGAAGGCACGGATATAAAAAATTACATCCGTGGCTACTTCCGCAGAGTTGGAGTCGATGCAAAAACCCGACGCGGTAGTACCGTAAGCCAGCCGCGGTACTACCGCGCGAGGGCGGATGTAAAAAATTACATCCGCCCCTTACAGCCGCGTACTTGCGGAACTAAGCAGGGACCACGGTACTACCGCTTACTAGAAGCGGTACTACCGTGGGTCCTTGCGGTACTACCGCACCAGCGGGCGTACTACCGCAAGGTCCTGCGGTACTACCGCTCTGACGAGCAGTACTACCGCACTTCCTAGTTCGGCAGACAAGAGCTATAATTGCATAGACAAGGAAAACTTAGGATTCTCCAAAGGCAAGAGGAAAGGAGGTGCAAGGGACGATGTGTACGTGATGAATCCACCCAACCTTTCCGAAGCGGACCCCCTCTTAATAGTACGGCTTCCCTACGACTCAATACCACCGAAAAGAACCGAAGAGAAACGCCGTCTTCTATAGCCTTTGAGGGGAACCCAATCATCTTGTGCCTAGTCAATATATTTGAAATATTTGATGCACATGATTAGTCTGCAAGAGCATTGTCATCAATCACCAAAACCAACTAAGGGATAAAAATGCCCTTACAATCATCACTATCATCAATATTATCAGTTTCAATAATTTCACTCTCTCTAGCCCTAGCAAGTTGTTCATCAAGAAATTCACCAAGTGGCATAGTAGTATCAAGCATAGAAGTAGTTTTATCATAAGTATCATGCATAGCAGAAGTGGCATCATCAATAACATGCGACATATCAGAATTAATAGCAGAAGCAGGTTTAGGTGTCGCAAGCTTACTCAAAATAGAAGGTGAATCAAGTGCAGAGCTAGATGGCAGTTCCTTACCTCCCCTCGTAGTTGAGGGATAAATTGTTGTTTTCATGTCTTTCAAGTTCTTCATAGTGACCAGCAGATATAAATCCCAAGTGACTCAAAGAATAGAGCTATGCTCCCCGGCAACGGCGCCAGAAAATAGTCTTGATAACCCACAAGTATAGGGGATCGCAACAGTTTTCGAGGGTAGAGTATTCAACCCAAATTTATTGATTCGACACAAGGGGAGCCAAAGAATATTCTCAAGTATTAGTAGCTGAGTTGTCAATTCAACCACACCTGGATAACTTAGTATCTGCAGCAAAGTGTTTAGTAGCAAAGTAGTATGGAAGTAACGGTAACGGTAGCAAAAGTAATATTTTTGGGTTTTGTAGTGATTGTAACAGTAGCAACGGAAAAGTAAATAAGCGGAGAACAATATGTGAAAAGCTCGTAGGCATTGGATCGGTGATGGAGAATTATGCCGGATGCGGTTCATCATGTAACAATCATAACATAGGGTGACACAGAACTAGCTCCAATTCATCAATGTAATGTAGGCATGTATTCCGAATATAGTCATACATGCTTATGGAAAAGAACTTGCATGACATCTTTTGTCCTACCCTCCCGTGGCAGCGGGGTCCTAATGGAAACTAAGGGATATTAAGGCCTCCTTTTAATAGAGTACCGGACCAAAGCATTAACACATAGTGAATACATGAACTCCTCAAACTAGGCTCATCACCGGGAGTGGTCCCGATTATTGTCACTTCGGGGTTGCCGGATCATAACACATAGTAGGTGACTATAGACTTGCAAGATAGGATCAAGAACACACATATATTCATGAAAACATAATAGGTTCAGATCTGAAATCATGGCACTCGGGCCCTAGTGACAAGCATTAAGCATAGCAAAGTCATAGCAACATCAATCTCAGAACATAGTGGATACTAGGGATCAAACCCTAACAAAACTAACTCGATTACATGATAAATCTCATCCAACCCATCACCGTCCAGCAAGCCTATGATGGAATTACTCACGCACGGCAGCATCATGAAATTGGTGATGGAGGATGGTTGATGATGACGACGGCGACAGATTCCCCTCTCTGGAGCCCTGAACGGACTCCAGATCAGCCCTCTCGAGAGAGTTTAGGGCTTGGTGGCGGCTCCGTATCGTAAAACACGATGAATCCTTCTCTCTGATTTTTTTCTCCCCGAACACGATTATATGGAGTTGGAGTTGAGGTCGGTGGAGCAACAGGGGGCCCACGAGGCAGGGGGTGCGCCCAGGGGGGCAGGCGCGCCCCCACCCTCATGGACAGGTGGTGGGCCCCCTGGCCATGATTCTTTCACCAATATTTTTAATATTTTCCAAAAATAAGTTCCGTGGAGTTTCAGGTCATTCCGAGAACTTTTGTTTCTGCACATAAATAACACCATGGCAATTCTGCTGAAAACAACGTCAGTCCGGGTTAGTTCCATTCAAATCATGCAAGTTAGAGTTCAAAACAAGGGCAAAAGTGTTTAGAAAAGCAGATACGACGGAGACGTATCACCACCGATGGATGAGAACTTTGCCTATTGGTCCGCCTCATCTTAACGAGCAGGAAAATGGTTCTCTTCGTCCCTCGCCCTTGGTACCAACGTTGTTGCCAACATAACTGACATGCTATCCTCCGACATGCCTTGCTACCATGACCGTGCAATATGTCAACGTCCTTCCTACTTTTGAACCACAAGGTGGGCCCATAACCCACAGTTCCACAGGATCGAAACCTGACTCTCCGACCTTCGAGAGATGATCTATACCGGATACTATGAACCCCCTTCTCACACGTTGTTCAGGTATCGATCGTTTGTTCATTTGCTTGAAACTTCTTATTGTGCCTTCTTATTTCTGCTCTCGCTGTTTACCTTAAGTTCAATTCGAGAGATACTTCTGCCACATTTCATGAATGTTCACTAGATTAGTAACCCTATAAGGGTCCATTCTCCCGAAGTTACCCCTTACTCCACCGCTAAAATCTCGGGACGAGATTTCTTGTAGTAGAGGAGATTTGTAACGTCCCCAGCATCACACTACAGTAATCCCTTATGATCAATGCCAAGTCATCTTGATTTACAAAGCTTAATCATATTGGATTAATATCTCATTTCAAATTCCTTCTCTGAATCCAATTCAAATTCAAAGTGAAAAATTTCAAGTTGCACAAAGTTGCTGGAAAAATGTTCATCATTTAGAAAATATTCCAAAACAATTTATTGTTAAGGGAAAACAACTTCACCACAATGCTAAGGTGGACAGAAGCAACTATTACAGTGCAAAACAACATTTTAAAATGGCTTTCCAATTAGGAAATTTCCAAATGGATTCAAATAAATCCCAAGCTTATGGTGGCAGTGCACCACTTCCCCTAGTATTTGTTTTCACCAGTGGCACATTTTTGCAAAAGGTAATTATTGCAAAAGAAAATGTAAAAGGCTATTGTTAAATGAAAACAGAAAAGTTTTCAAAATAAAAACTAAAAGAAAAAGAAGAGGTGTGTGGGAGAGAAAGCTCCTGCCCCACTTGGGCTTCGGCCCACCCAAGCCAGCTGGCCCAGCAGGCCGGCCCACACCCCCTCCCCGGTCGCTCTCCCCTCCCTCGTGTTCCATTGACCCGGTGTGCGTGCCAAGCGCGCCCCCACCGCACCCGCTCGCCGGCGTCGAGGTGGATAAGCCTCCCGACGCCTCGGTCCCCTCCTTCCCTGCCACTCTCACTTCCCCTCGCCCGCTCCGCCTCTCCCTCTCCCCACCAGATCCATCAGGAGCTCACTTCCTCTCCCCCATGTTCCCCATCGATGCCCGAGCGCCATCGCCACCGTTCTCCATCGTCCACGCGACCACTGCGCCCCATTCGTCTCTCCGTCTCGTCCTCTGGGCTCGCCGACGTCGGCCACTTCTTCCTCGACCACGTACGAGGGACGAGGAGCCCTGCATCGCCGGCAAGCCGCCTTCTTCCTCCTCGGATCCCGACGCACCGCCGCCTTCGATCCGCTCCGCTCTGCTGCTCCTAACCTGTCGAGGGCTTTTCTTAGCCGCTCGGTGAGCATTCCCCTCTCTTCCTCTCCCTCTGGCCGCCTACTTTTCGCCGTAGCTTGCGGTCGACGCTGCCGTGCCATTGCCGGAGCTTTGCTCCGCTGTAGAACTCGTCACCGGTGTTGTGGTAGCTGTCGTGGTCACCCGAGCCCACCGCCGTGCTCAGGGCACTTCTGTGGTGCGGCCGGGCCTCTTAGATCGCTCGCGCACGCGCCGTTTCACCGATTCCGAAGAACGACCGAGAGCTCCCACTACAAAAAAATACACTTCCGTGATGATACGTGTTTGTCACAGTAGGTCGCGTTTTTTGTCATGCATGTACATCCACGACAAATTTATGACAGAATCAAGATAGTCATACCTGTGTTGTCATAGAAGTGTTCCATGACATTACCAAAATTATCATCACAGAAGTGTCCACTTCCATGACGATAAATCGCGCGTCACAGAAGTGCTTTCGTCAAGGGTGACCGACACGTGACATCCACCGTAACGGAACGCCGTTAAGCTATCGGGTCGGGTTTTGGATCCGATAACCCGTTAACAGCCCCGACCAATGGGGATTTTCCACGTGTAAAATCATCATTGGCTGGAGGAGACACGTGTCAGGTCTGCGTTGGCACAGGTGTCACTCATCCAATGGGCGATACGCGCTTATGATATGTTGACACGTGGACCGACCCATCAAGTTTAAATGGGCTGGCCCAACTGAAGGCCCACAAGATTTTGCGGACCATAATGGGCCGGCCCAGCTAAAGGCCCACGAGATTTTGCGGACAATAATGGGCTGGCCCAGCTAAAGGCCGACAAGATTTTGCGGGCCATAATGTGCCGGCCCAGGTAAAGGCCCACAAGATTTTTGTGTGCCATAATGGGCCGGCCCAGGTAAAGGCCCACAAGATTCTTGCGGTTCATAATGGGCCGGCCCAGCTAAAGGCCCATGAGATTTCGCCGACATTAATGGGCCGGCCCAGCTGTAGGCCCACAAGATTTTGAGGACCCTAGTAGGCCGGCCCATTAACTGGCTGCCATGTTTTGGGCCAAATGCCGGCCCATATTTTATCCGGTCCATTAATGGCCTGCCATGCTCCGGGCCTAATAGTGGCCATATGAGATCCGGCCCGTTAAAAGCCTACCACGTTCTGGGCCAAATTACGACCCAGATCAGGTCCGGCCCTTTAAGAGGCTTTGGGCTCAATTATGGCCCATATCAGATTCGGCCCGTCAACTGGACACTATGCTTTTCGGCCCACTTGCTAAAGGCCCACTTAGTAATTCGGCCTGATATTAGTTTTGGCCTGTTAAGGGCCCGTTTAACATTTTGGCCCTATATTAATTTCGGCCTGTTAAAAGCCCGTCATATAGTTGGGCCTAACTATGGCCCGGTTTGCATCCGGCCTGCTCGCAGCCGATATCTGATTGGGCTAAACAAGGACCGAGACAATTTTGGCCTGTTAAAAGCCCGTGATTTGATTCGCACAATCATGGGCCGGGGTTCATTTCGGGCTGCTGCCGGCCCGTGAGCTGTTCGGCACGTTTCAGGCCCAACCTACATCGTCATTGCATGACGACCCGATTATGTACCGTAATTTTACGGTTTGGCCGGTTTACTGCGAAGACAGGATATATATGCAGTAAAATAACTGCAGCATCGTGAATAAGAAAAAACCTAGACTATACAATAAAGAAATTATGGCATATTACATCCACTGGGCATCAAAGTTCGCCACTATGATAATAAAGCACAAGCAGACAGCAGATTACATACACTGGGCATCAAAGATCGCCACCAGTGCAAATAAACACGCCGACAAAATAATATACAAAACCGACAGCACTTCAATAGAGTTCAAGAAAGGTTAGCCCTGCTGGGGAGCTGCAGCGCAAGCAGCTGAGCAAGATGATGAGACTGCGCTTGTTCAACACTTATATCTTCCTCACTCTGAAAGATAAACAAGTAGACAGATGACAGGTTTTGCACATAAAAGTATCAGTGCTGACAATTCATCACATTTCTTACTGACGAATAAAGTGACACAGTTTAAAATTGCATTAACACAATATGGTATTGTTCAGGTCAAGACATGGCAGGAAATGACATTGTGAAGGAGTTGGCAGCTTCACGACACCACTGGATTACAGATCAAGAACTCATAAGTATCAATGGTTAGTGTGCTGTCAATTTATACCATTTCAGATTGGCAAATAAAGAGACGGTTTAAATAATAGTAGAATGATATGACATTGTTCATAGTTAAGACATTGCAGAATATGACATTGTGCTGTAGTGGGTAGGTTCACCACACCACTGGATTACGGATGAAGAACAGAAGCATACATGCAGTGCAAAAGAAGATCACTTGCTCTGTATAGTTTAATTTACATGGTACGAAGAAGGAACTTGGTTGTACAACTGAAAACTTAAATTGAGAAAGGACAAACTTTTGTTTATGAACTACATAATAAACTTTAAACAAGCAATTTGATGCAAACACCAAAAATAAACAGCTGTTGCAGTCATGCCTAACCAAATATATACAACAAAGTTTGAAGGCTTGAGATGGACAAACTTACATTATTGGTGAAGACAGGCTCTATAAAGGCCTTGTCCATGCTGATGGGGGGGGGGCAATTCAAGAAGTTTACCACAGAATCTTCTTCAAAAGCATTGCCTTTATTCTACATTTTGTTAAGAGTAAATATAGATGTGATAATATACGAAAAAATGGAGAATATTTAAGATAAGATGAAGAGTGATGCTACATAACCAAGTAGCTATAAATGTAAGTGCAGCGATACAGGCAAAAGGTACAGCCAAGAGCAATGCACATCTAAACTTCTTCAGTACCAACCTTATGGTAAGAGTAAATATAGATCTGATGTGTAGAAAATGGAGGGCAAAGGAAAATAAGCTGCAGAGTGATGGTACATGAACAACTACCTGTCATTATAAGTACACTGATAAAGGACAGCATGTACTTACAAGAACAATGCAGAGCTAAAAAAACATTGGCATTGGATATATTCTACAATAATGTAACCATTCATACAGATCAGATAATTTGGAGCGAACAATTGATAAGCAAGCTATCATGCATACTACTGTCACATAATGAACCAGGTATGTATGCAAGTACAGTGATACAGGACAACAGGTACTAAGAAGAGCAAAGCAGCGGGCAACATATTTGCGATATCCTGTCGTTCTTGTCAAACCAGAATTCTTCTTCGAACAGATTTCCTGCAAAAAAGATCCGTAAGGCACATGCGGAAAAGTAGAAGTTCAAATTGTCATGTGATTTCATAGACAGTACCTCATCCTGGGAACGAGACCAGTGCATAACAAGGTTTTTCCATTCAATGTCTTCTAAATTTAGCACATGAGACTTCACTGGAAATTCGTTTATAGACTTGCTATCAAAGTGTGATTTCCTCAGGTAACACCGATACTGCTGCAATGCTTCCTTGAAAAGCACAAGCAAGCTTCGCTCGTCATGACTATCCAGATTGACCCTCTCCTAGTTACAACAATGTAATGTAAATCATTGATGTGTTCAATCAGCAGAAAACAGGAAAATAATAACCATGAATAATAGCACTTACACGTAAGTTGGACAGGAAGATGTGAAAATGGTGTTTGTCTTCACAATAATCTTCCCATGATGGGAATATATGCACGTAGTCCCTAACAACATTGAAAGCATTGTCTTTTAAACTGGGAATAAATGGAATGGGGTTCCGATCTACAGGAATTGGCCGTCTCAGCAGTTGGGATAGGTCTTCGGCCGGTGGACTTGCTGTACTTTTTGCTGGAGTGGGATTTTTCTGTGGTACAGCTGGTGCTATGGCAAATGAAATCGGTATACCTTTTGCTGGAGTGCAGGTCCTGTGTGGTGGGGCTAGTGGTGTGGCCAGTGAAGTATGGGTACAGTCTGCTGGAGTCAGTCCTACGTTTTGTGTCACTGGTTGTACAACCAATATAAGTGGGGTGTTGTCTGATTTCTCCGGCACCACCACGTTTTTCAAGGACTTTGCTGGTGCCCCTTCAGGTTCGGCAATCACCCTCTTCCTTTTTGATGTCTGATGCACAAGAACAACATTTGAGTGGAAAAACATGGTATGATGACAGATGGAATATGTATTGATAATGGATGGGCATGGCATCTCGACATATATGATGAGTAAACTAAGCAGATGGCGGTGCAACAAAGTAGAAGAAATGCAAGACAACATATGCAAGATACCCGCAATCAATAAAACATTGCCAAATTAGAACAAGCACCTTGATGGGTGAACAGGACAGGCCATCTGCCTTTGACTCCTCGAGGTTAGAATAGTCATTAGGATCATATTCTGAACAAGAATCAACAGGTGGGGAGCGTATGAGTTTCATTGCATCCAGAATGGCACTCAATGCCTTGGTGCCAATTTTGTAAGTCATTGCAGTGTTTAGCTTCAAGAGTGGGCTGCTGCTAGTGCGGCACAAAGCAGCTACACAATCATAGTGTAGATATAACGGGAAAACCTTAAGCATCAGAGTAAAATCAGCAAAGTGGAACCTTGCTGGAATATATGTGCTAGTATTGCCGGTACGGCTAGAAAGGCTTCGGATACCAGCTCTCTTCAAGTGAAGGTGCGGTACTGTTAATATCAGTGTAACTCTCAAAGGCGACACAGCTCCCCGCATTTCCTTGCTATTCTTATAGGATTCAAGTGGGCAGGCCACTACAAATCCTATTCCTATGTTTACAAGATCCTACGAATCAAAGAGGCTCAAAGTGTCCATCACAACCGACCGTATAGACCTCTACACTGCAAATGTCCCTGCTCATCTTCAGTACAAGGAACATACTGTACTACTATCATACTCCCTCCGTTCCAAAATATAAGTCTTGGTAGAGATTTCCACTATGGATCACATACAGATGTATCCAGATACATTTTAGAGTGTAGATTCACTCATTTTGCTCCATATGTAGTCCATGGTGGAATCTATACAAAGACTTGTATTTAGGAACGGAGAGAGTACATATTAAAGAAGAACGGAAGAGGAACATGGTAAAGAAGAGCAAGCAGATTTTGGATAATAAAATGTTGGTTGCGCAGTGCCCACACATGATGAACCAGAGCGCATTAAGAATGCAACTCCCAGCTGTCTCTCGACCATTTCAGGCGGTTGGATGAAGATCCTACGTCTCCTAACCCATCTTCTTCCTCGTCTCTGATTCTTCCCATACAGAACACCGCACGGGCTGCCGGCCGGACCACCGGCCCCCGCCGCCTGTGTTCCTCCGCCACCCCCACCCCCCCAACCCCCACCCGCGTCGAGTTTTCTTCGTTCGGCGAGGCCCCACAACCACCCGAGCCCCTTCGTTCGCACCGGCGAACTCCAGCGAGCTCTGAAAAATCGACTAACCCAATTTTGAAATTTAGTCTACTGTGATTTAACTAGTGTGGAATATAAAAGGGGAAAACCATAAGCATTGGGAGTATAGTGTTGAGCGTGCCATGGCGGATCTGAAGGTGCAAACCGGACAAAGGCAACTTCGCAACCAAGACAAGAAATCAGAGTAAAGCAGTGGCGATCTATTTTTTTGCTGCGATAAATAAGTTGAGCAGATACGAAAGAGTACCGCCTCTGGTGCGGCGCCGTGTACGCATCTGCTGAGAATTTGACGTTGCTGCGGTAGCGATGGCTGTCGGCGGCGTGGAAGCAGATCTAGGGGGGTAGCCGGTGGCGGCGGGGCGCGGTGGACGAGATGGTCGTAGGAGCGGCGCCGACAAGGTGGACGACGGCGGGGATGAAGCGAGAGGACGGGATGCAAGGATCCCGGTCCGAAGCCGTGGATGAGAGAGGTCGATCTCTTGTAATGGACGGCGGCGTCGGGGTATCAGCTCCGGCATGGTGGAGGAGGACGGTGGTGGATGGGGTGGCGAACGGCGGCGGCCGGAGGAGGGTGGGGTGGAGAGGGTGTTTTGGCGCCCACGGAGTACGAATGGGGAAAAGGGAGGTAGAGAGGAAGGGGAACCATGTATTCAGGGCGCGCTTGTCTCAAATGCGAGGAAATTTACAAACTTAGCCCCCGTTTCAAATTTCTACTACATCACAGCAACATAGTCGGTTGGGGATAGGACGGTAATCTCGCATACACCGAATATTTGCCGACGAGAGTTTGTTTTTGGCGCCCACCGTGTATGAATATGAATCGGGGAGGGAGTCGATTTTGGCCGAGGACACACTGTGTTTTGGCGCCCACCGTGTATGAATCCGGGTGAGAGGCGGTTACGTCACGTTTGGGTGAAATTACAAACCTACCCCTATCGAAACCTATAGAAATCCAGCAGATAGGCTTTGCGTGGCAGGGATAGGCAGTAGTGATTTCCATCTCGCAGATTTTGGTTTCGGGCGGTTACTGCGACTTTCCCCGCTTCGTTCAAATTTTGCAGAGTGCACGTTTACCGTGCCAACTCAATTCGAATCCCGTTTGTATTCTATTTTTTTCCGGGCGGGATCCATTTTCAATTGGAATTACATTCTATATACATCATTTTTTATATATACTTTCAAAAGCACAACAAAGAATTCTGCTCCTTTATATGTATAATATGATTTACAAATACAACGATCTCAAAATCTTAAGGTTGAATTCGAAATTTTTAACCAAATTATGTTCTACTAAAATGTATGGATCAGTAATATCTACATATTAAATAACATAGATGTGCGTGAATTCATATGAGTATGCATGTTTGATAGATCAATTTTGGTTCGAGTATGGATTACATGTATCATCATCTCGAATTCAAATATTTGAATCCCTTTTTTGTTCACTCCTTTCACGCCCATCTCTCTCGCATGCATGCTCCTTCAGGTAGCTATCACTCTCTTTTCTCCAGCTCACCCGCACGCTCACTTCATGTTTCTCCTATCCTCGCAAACATGGTCTCTCGACATCTCCCTTGAGAAGTGTCACACTCTCCCTATCATTATACATTACACGGTTTTCATTATCTCTCACGTCTCTACTGTTCTCTGGTATCACTCGGTACCTAAGCTTTCTTTTTCACCGCCACACACACAGTCTCCACTCGTCTTTCACTTTGTCTTTCTCTCTATGGGATTCTCTCACACACCCTATATGTCTCTACATATGACTCATACCACTAAAATTACTCTCTCTCTCTCTCTCTCTCCTGTAGACACAACATTTGTTGCGGTCTCCTTTTCGTCTCCATCCCAGACTGACATTATTCATTTGTTTACCGATCAGACAACCCCGACTACCGTCTCCTCTCTCTCTCTCTCACAGACACACACACAACTCCTGCTTCCACTCCCCTTCCCGACTACCGTGTCTCTCTCACACATAAAAACTCTCGCTTTCGCACCCCGACTCGTATTTCTCTCACAAACATTTATCGACTAGCTAGCCTCTAGATAGGTTTATACACCCGCACACTCGTGCTTCCACCATCGCACACATGTCTCTCTCCCGCTCCTTGTATCTATGTAGATTTTTTCTTCCCTTCTTGAGACACGCCCTCTCAATCGTGCGCACACACACACTATCGCCTCATTTTAAGCTGATACGTATCGCACACACACACTCCTTGTGTCTTTGTCACACATGCACTCTGTCCTCCTCCACTCTCCCTCTCTCTCACACACACATGGGCTTTTTGCAACAACTAGCAAGATGCCCATGCGTTGCACGGAACATCAAGATGCATTTGTATGAGTAGTTTATCTTGTGGGGGAAAAGGATGAATGAGGGAAGGCCTTATTTGCAAATGTGGAGAGGGGTGTGGGTATCTTTTTGCAAAATTGCCATAGTTTCCTTCCTATCCGTCAGATATAGATCGGACGGCCTATATTGCAGGATGGCAGGCACACGATCATCACCGACAATTCTTTTTATAAGAGTAGGGATAAAAAATAGAGTTGGTGATGATGGTGGGCCTGCCATCCTGCAATGTAGGTCGTCCGATTTATATTTGACGGATAGGAAGGAAAATATGGCAATATACCCACACTCTTCACCACATTTGCAGATAAGGCCTTCCCTCGTTCATCCTTTTCTCCCACAAGATCTTGATGTTCCGTGCAACGCACGGGCATCTTGCTAGTAAGAGTATAAATTAGACATATACCACTTCTCGAATCTTGAAACGAACAACATTCCTCCCTTATCTCATAAAAACCGCCAATGGAATATATTTCGAGTGAAACATAACATATTTTTAGTGATATACGTATTTCAAAACTAGACTTTTTTTTCTATCAAATCGGTGAATATGTATTAATCTACTTTGATCGTGTGGCAACACATTGGCACATTGCTAGTAGTTATTATAATTTTTTGGACACCAGACAAACGGTGGAGTACATATACAAAGAGAAGAGGCGCACGCACGCAGTCGGCCTCTCGCTGTCTCGCACACATGAGTGTTACGTAAAGGCGACGTTAACAAATAAACCCTAAAACCCTAGGTGCACGATTGCTGCATTCGCAGGTACCGGGTACGTGGTGGAGCACCTTTGTAGGAGTAGTCAGCTCGCGTGATAATTTGATCCGTAGGAGTTGATGGTCGGGACCACAGGTGAACGACTTGGAGCGCGGTGGCTCGCCAGTTGCCACAGATCGAGTAGCCACGTTTAAAATATCTTTTTTTAGCGGGGTTAAGAGTTCTGATTTTCAATGGCGCGTTATAAGTAGTAAGTAGTTTTTAGAACGATTGGTATGGAGCGAAAATGGAATTCATAGTACTACGTACCTCCTTGGCGTATGGTTGTAAGGTTTTTTTTCTGCGATGGAGGTTGTATGGGTTTATGTTGCGAGATGTTGAACCTGGTAGTTCTAGGGCAAATACTATGGTTTAGATTTAGATGCTGGTTTTCAGTAATGAAAATCGGAAGGGGAAACCCTTCTTTGATTAAAAAAAACTACTACCTCCATTCCGGTTTACTAGTCCCCATCGTACTTTGGGTCAAAGTTTGTCCACGAATTTTACTTGTAAAATGTGAATGGAAAACGAGATTTTGTTATACCTAAACAAAAAAGGACTAGAGGGAGTGATTGCTCTGACACAGACGCGACCTCTCATAGCGCAGGCATTGAACCGGCGCGCCGGCCAAGAGGGCCGCACTCGCTGCAGGCCCGGTTGAGCATGCCTCCTCGCCGCGTGCAACCAGCTTAAGACTGCCCCGCCTGCCTTCATTGAATCCGCGCGTGTGCCGGCAACACGTCCTTCCGCGAGCCGGCAGGCATTTTAGAACACAAAAAATGACTAAAATATAATTAATTTACGCATGGTCTTGACTTGTTGTGCTCGCACTGGTAGTAGGAACTAGTAGAGGATTTTCTTTATTTATAACTCTCCTCACATTTTTTTGGCTTTGAAGTGAATCATGGTTGTGGAAATTATGTATGAATGTGCAGATATCTGTGAACATGAGTTTGATGTGGAAGTTGAACTTGGAATGTCGGGTTGCGCGTGAACTATACCATGTCCAATGCTTCGTCTGTTATTGTTTGGAAAGTAATTGCTGTTATTACATGACCCAAAAAACATTTTGTGCCACATCAGTAGATGCACGGACATCACAACAGGCATGCTGACTGGATAAACATTTGAACCTAGCTATTATGAAGGAAATTTTGTATTGACAACAGTTTTAGATAGCAGGAGACGCCTAGCCTGCTCTGCCTCTGCTAGCTTATTTCTGGCTTCTTCCATCTCTTCTTTGGCTTGGGTTAAGAGAGCATCTGATTTCTCTTTTCGCTTCTTCAGGAACTCAGCTACATTCTCAAGGGCTGCTGCACGCTTTCTTTCAGCCTTTACTAATGCCACGAGGACACGAACAGCTGACGACTCCACCTGGCTTGTGTGTAATCCAGCATCATTTGGGAATTTGCACCTTCTGTCTAATCCAGCATCATTGGGGAACTGGCACTTGTGTGTAATCCAGCCTCATTTTGGAAACATGATCTCGAGGTTGACCATACTTCCCTCCTCGTAGGAACTGCATCCTGACATGAAGTTACTTCTTTTTTAGATCAATACTCAGAGCAACCTAGATCCATTTAGTAGAAGCCAGATAAACAGAACTCGGAGAAGTGAATTCAAAAGGAAAAATAAAATAAAACCGACTACAAGGTGAGAACACCCACTTCCTACATCAAGCTAAAAACGAAAGCATTAGGACGATTAAGACTCTTCTTATTACACATCGAAGAACACCACGCTTAAGAGAAACAGAAACTACAACATATACACATCGAAGAACACGAGTCTACACGAAAGTAATTGAAAGGGTGTTACTTACCAAAGCTCGTTTTACAGGTTCGGTGCAGCTCCTCTTTAACTTGCCACGCTCCTTGAAGATGTCCCGAATATCCCATGTTTGGTCTTCATTGCTCCTCTGCATGTTCGCACTCGTGGTTTTAAAATCTCAACATGGCAAGAAAAATATACTACTAGTAATACTCGCGCATCTTGTGGGCAACATTAAAGCACTCGTCTGCCATATTAGAGCATCTCCAACAGAATCGCAACGTGCGGCGCTTTAAAAAAGCGTTTACAGTGCTGAGATCGAGAAGTAGATACTAGAGAGTAGAGGATAATTCTCAGCATAGATAGATAAAAAAAAGATAATTCAACTACTCCTCGTCGTCCGACTCCTCCTCGGTGATGTCCTCCTCCGACGTCTGACTATAGGCGTGAAGATACCGATCGTCGTCGGATTCCCAGGGCGACTTTGCTCCTAGCCTCATGTTGAATTGAGCGTCCGCTTTTCGCCTACGCTTGTCCTCGTGATAGGCGGCTCGCTCCGCCCTCCTCTTATCCCTCTCCGCCCTCCTTTGCGCGTAGAACTCGCGCTCTTTGATGATGTCCTGCGGGAAGTGTTGGCGCCACAGCGCCATGGCTTCCTCGTCCATCTCGGCGATGCCGAGACGGTGCTCCCACCTCCGGTTGTCGTGACGATCCTCGTCGGTGCTAAGCCGCGGCAGAGGCGCGAGCTCCTGCGCCCGCTCCCGCGCCGGCACGTTGGGGAAGTTCAATGTTCTATGACGCCACCGGAGGCGCCACACCGCCACGTCGTACGTGCGGGCGGCCTCGTTGGCGGTGTCAAAATTGCCGAGGCCGAGGCGCATCCCGCGGAATCGGATCTCGGCAGAGAAGCCGCCGGAGGGGCGCGCGCGGACGCCGCGGTATCCCCAAGTTTCCCGGCGACGCGGCGGCATGGTGGCGCGGCGGCGGCGAGGCGAAAAAGAGCGGGGAGAGAGCGGTGGTGAGGTACAGAGTGGGGAGAGAGCGGTGGCAAGACACAGAGCGGTGGGAGGGCATTGGATTTTATAAAGCGCGTCGGACACCGCGCGCCAAAACTAGCGCACGCCCGGCCGCTTTTTCCCGCGCGCGATCCTTTCCCGACGTCTCTGCTATCTCTACTCTCTTCTCTACTGTTATATTTATTTAATATTTAATATTTAATATTTATCTCTACTTCCTTTACTGTCTACTTTTTTCTCTATACTTTTTTTCTTGCAATATAGGCCGTCCGATTTATATCTGACAGATATGAAGGAAACAAATGGGAATTTTGCAAAAACATACCCATACCCCTCTCCAGATTTGCAAATAAGGCCTTCCCTCGTTCATCCTTTTCTCCCACAAGATAAACTACTCATACAAATGCATCTTGATGCGTGCAACGCATGGGTGTCTTGCTAGTTCTAAAAACATTTCCATCATTTGCCACACTACTGGTTGCAGATGAAAAACCTACCCAAGCACAGCGCGATACAGGAGCGACGCACAATTACAAGCTGATATTCTGTTGGACGAGGCTATAACCAATTACTTTTATGGGAACAATAGCACCCAAGAAATTTGAAGGTAGGTATGAACAAAATTGGAACTGCACATGTACTGCTAAGTGATTCAATACACACATTACTAATCGAGGAGGAGAATGATGGTGGCGGCGGCCTCTGTGAGTCATGGTCGGCAACGGGAGTCAGTTCATTGTCCACGACGGTGGTACTTCTGCGCTTGGCATCGGCTTCCGAGAAGCAGATCCGAGACCATGGAAGACGATGACGGGGAAGAGGCTCCGTGTACGACAACGACGGTGGACCGGCTCCAGTGCGGCGTACGAGGTCGTCGATGAGGCAGATGCGCTGTGGTGGACGAGTGCGCCGATGTAAAGGGGAGGAGCACAAAGGCTGCGGTGCCGTGGAGAAGTCTATTTTGCGGTGGGGATAGAAAATGGGGAGTATTCAGGTGTACTACTCTGGGTGCCGGGGTGGGGTTGGCTGGGTAGGGTGAACCTGAAGTTACGAAAACAGCCCCCTACCAAGCATCATCCGTAGGCCTGTTCCGAAGGCTATGATGGTAACTTCCCACTGCTCGAATCAGGGTCGCGGGAGATTTTCCCGCCGACCTCAAAATTTTGTGACACTGGACTCCCCATGTGGCGTGTTGAGTGATTCGGCTAAGCAACTAGCGAGTAGTAGTAGTAAACTCTGCATATTAGGTTTGACCGAAGTCAAACTTCCTAAAGTTTGACCAAGTTTATAGAAAAATATAAACATTTACCATAACAAATATGTATGATGTGAAAGTACATTCAATAATGAATCTAATGGTATTTATTTGTTATTGTATATGTTAATATTTTTTGTTATAAGCTTTCTGAGAGTTTACAAAACTTGACTTTGACCAATGCTAATACGCGGACTTAAATAAAAACGGAGGGAGTACACATTTGTTTTCTTAGTTTGTAGTGAACTAATCATTTGTTGAAATTGTGAAATAAATATATTAGGCTATTGACTTCAAATGTAATGGTCTATACAATTCAATAGTTACAATCATTGTCGAATCCCAAGATGTATACAAGGTCTATAGTACTTCACAACATGCTCAAACTCACACACACACACACACAAAGTAAACTAGAAGACCGTTCTCTCATGTATACACAACGTATCGGCATCTGTCTATGTCTCACTCATGCATGATCATTTGCACATTCACACCTCTCTATGTCTGTATCACACGCACACCGTCTCCACATTGCCCTTCCGCCACAACACACATATGGACACATACACACGTTCTCTTTCAATCACACACACAAAATCAGTATTAGAAAAAACTAGGGCACACCTAAAACGTCCAAATCCAAATAAACACGAACTGGAGCTAAATTCAAATATATGGAAATATTGCAGCGTCAAGAACTATCACAGGAAAAAATGTTGAGTAATATTCGAGGATTGTTTTCACACACACAAAAAGGTTCGGTGGATGTCCTTCGAGCGCGACACGGTGACGCACCGTTCGATCGACCGCGCGGCCGCGGTTCACGTGCTTGCACAAGATTCCGTATCGTGGCTGTGGTACTAACTAATAAAAGCGCTGCCTAAGTCTAATGTTTACGTGTACTAGTACGGTTTTCTTTTAAGTTTGACCATAAACATAGTTCTGCTGGGGCCTCAGCACAACACACCCTTGAAAATAAACTAAGCAACTAGTTCGCTTGACACTGCAGTTGAACCAGCATGAGCGACGGCACTGCCACCTACTCGGAATCTGAGTCCACGTCCTCGACTTCGTCCTCGTCCCTCTTCCTCTTCCTCTTCGCCGATGCTTCTTTGCTTGAACCGAACACTGGGCTCTGCTTCTTCATCCAACCCTTGTAGATATTTAAACAAAGGTAGGCATCCATTGCTGCGTACAGGATGTGATCTTCATCTAATGTCTTCGACTCCCATGCATGATGAAACTCGTGATGAGGTTTCTTCAGTTTAGTGTACGAAGGATCAATCATGGCTGCTGCCAGGGTCAACATTGAAGGTTGAGAGGAGGACACCAGGCTTGCCTTCTGGAGATCGAAGGGCTGGCCTACAACGAGACCTATCCGACGCAGGACATCCCTATCGTTCTTAAAGCCTACAGTAACGAATTTCACTCTTTTGTCCTTGAGGAAGTTCTTAAAATCCTGGCACTCAACGTCGGCATGGCATATGTGGTAGACCAAGCAAACATTATGTACGCAAACGTGGATCACGGCGGGCTTCTTCCTCTCTTCGTCCTTTAGATCCTTCTCTCGTCCCAGGACTGTGGTGTACTCAACATCTAGCCCAGCGACCCACTCATCTGTTGAACTGTTGAACATGCGTAGGAAGCGAGCAAGCCAAGCTTTCACTGTCTCGGATCCACGTGTGTAGATGACGATGAACTGATCGTCGGTGATGGCTCTAACCTGGTACTCAGTGGCGACAATGGAGATTTGGGAGGCCATGGATTTTGGAGGAGGGTTAGGAGAAGTTGAACTGTTGTATCCCGCAAAAAAAACTAGGAGCGAACTAATGTGAAAGGACGGGACGACTGGGAGCGAACTGTTGTAAGGTAGAAGACAGGGACGAGTAGGGCATGCGAATGGCGTGGGGTTGCTGGCTTGCCCGGTGGATAAACGGCTGCAAGCCCCCAAAGAGTTCTCGAGAACTATGTGGGACCCACTAGATGTCATGTCTACTAGACCCATATCGTAGGCCTGACGGTATAGCTTCTGCCTGTTCGCACGCCATGCCGGCGCGTGGATGTAACTTCACTTAATTCCGTCAAACGTCGCGCCTCCCATGACCTTCGCCTCCCTCGCGCGGTCGCGCCCTTTGAGACTTCGACCGGCTATAAATGAGCAATTGTTTTGCCTTTTTTTAGACAAGCAATTTTTTTGCCTACTCCGCATGCATGATACTCCCTCTGGTCCTTTTTACTCCGGTCAACCGTTTGCAAAGTGTTTGACCAAATTTATACTTTTTTTGAACACCACGTTATATTAATTAACCAGCCACACCAGTACACTCATTCGATAGAATATTCACCACACAGGGCGGTACGTTATATACAAGAATACCATCTAATCTATTGTCAAAGTTATACTTAGCGATTAAGTGTGCGACCTTATTGGCCGAACGGCTAATCTTTGACAATTGAAGATTGTTGATCAACTTCGAGATGCTCAACGCTTTCATCTTCAGGTCACGCATAGCAGACCTGTCATAGTCCCCTGATGCAAGAGACGCTACCACAAAAGCGCAATCAGTCTCTAAAATTACAGGATTATGAAGAGAAATACCTATGTAGAGACCGGCAATGCAAGCCCTAAGCTCCGCTTCCTCCACGCTTTGACAGGCATCAATGAAATCCCACGACCAAATTTATACTAAAAATATCAATATCTACAATACTGATTATAATGAGTATAAGAGAGAGATGATTATTGTAACATAGGTAGATACCGTAACATAATAAATGTGATGCTACTATGTGTCATGCATGGCAATAAATGAGACCACCTATGATACTAATCTATGATACTATGCACTATAGAGGTAGTAACATAGACTAGTAACATATGCATGTTACTAGTCTAAGTTACTCCCCACTATGACCAGCCTTAGAGTACCACTACCTCCCTTCTAGTTTAAAGGGCTCGATTCAAAAATTTCACCTACTCTTAGCAAGATAGTAGAGGCGGTGGAATAGTTTTTGAAGTCTGCAAAAGTACTCAACTAGTGCTGTCGTTCTTCACAAAAAATGTGTTTACCAATGCATGCATGAACACTAGTTACTCTAACCCCCCTCTCTTCTTTAATTCTTTGCCACATCAGCATGTTTGCTATTCCCGTGTGCATGATACCAGCTAAGATACCACCATTATGGCCAGCCTTAATCATCGCATGCAATAATTTAGTGCACCTTGAAATATGAACATGTGTGGGCCGCGTATGTTTTAAATGACTTGAGACTATACCTAGCCCGGCATGCAAGATGACTTATTATGCACCGTTCCCCATACCTGCAGGAAGCCCGTTCGTCTCCAAATCTTTTCCTCTCCATGTATGGAAACAATATGCCTGCCAAACTCTCCTTCTCCCTCCGGAGGTCCCACCACTCCACCCCGTGTGAAAAAAATCTACATGCATGACTCTCCTCCCCCCACGCTCGTCCAATCCGTTGTGACCAGCAATATTTCCACCCCTTCGCTCCCCCATAATTTACTCCAACAAATATGCCCACGTAGCTGTTACTTAACTGCAGGTGCATTGGGTCACTGACATATGGGCCCAACAGGGGTCTGGCCCACATGTCAGTGACACAACTGGACCTGCAGTTAAGTCAGTGCAGCTCAGTCCATATCTTACGTAGGTGTGCCAGTGCTCGCTATAAATACTGGCCTCCCACGACATCGCTATCTCCTCCCCCTCACGTTCACGTTCATCGCTATCTCCTCCCCCTCCCTCTCACGCCGACCACCATGGCATCGCCCCTCCCAAGCCCTAGGAGCCCCTCGCTGCACCGCGCGGACGGTCACGCGTCGCTGTTCCGTTCCTTGCCGCCACTAGTCGAGGAGGACACGTCGGTGTTCCGCTCCTCGCCGCTACGCGACGCATCGCCGTTCCGTTCCTCGCCGCCACTAGTCGAGGAGGACGCGTCGGCGTTCCGCTCCTCGCCGCGATGCGACGCGTCATCGTTCCGTTCCTCGCCGCCACTAGTCGAGGAGGACGCGTCGGCGTTCCGCTCCTCGCCGCGACGCGTTGAGGTGGACGCGTCGGCGTTCCCAATCTCGCCAGCACGCACGCCGGAGGACGCGTCGGATCCCCGCTACGAGGAGAACGCCGCGCCGCCCGCCGAGCCCCCCAGCCTTGAGGAGCTTTTGAAAGAAATGGATGTCGCCTTGTGGGAGGCTTTGCCTCCAGCAGAGCGCGCCAAAATAGAGGCGGAGAAGAAGGCCGAGGAAGAGTAGCGCACCGCGGAACAAGCTGCCTGGGAGGCCTATGTCGCGTCCGAGAGAGTCAGGCAATTGGCTCTTTGGCAGAAGGCTCGTGCAAGGGCCGTGAGGGTGGCGGAGGACGCCCGTGCCAACGCCCTGAGTGCAGTCGGGCCCAAGCGCCTCATCTACGCTTGGCGGTACGTGGACCGGGTGCACGCTTCTAGCGAGGAGGCGTACCTGTTGGCGCCGGATCACCACACCGGTGAGATCGCGCTCGCCCGCCGGCAAGCCGCCAATCAGCACCTCGCGAGTTGCGAGGCCGAGGAAGAGGCGTTGTGTCGGCGCGCTGGGAAACGGCCGCGCAGCAGGGCACTCGTGGGGCGCCGCAAGCGCTCCTGCAAGCGCCGTGGCTTTTAGGAGGAGTATAATTTTTGTTTCGTAAGGCGATCTCATTAGTTTTGGGACGCAAATGATAAATCCCGAACGTTCAGGAATTTTTAGCGTCCTTAATTAATTATGTAAAAGGGAAAGTTTGGAAACCTTGTGTATTCGTACGCATTTTACAAGTACGTGCATATAGCACAAACTTTACTATATAATGTCGCACTACACGTCTCTCTCGATATATGCTTGCAGACTGTGCTACTCCCTCTGTCCAGGTCAGTAAGTCATCTTTGGTTGTGCACCGTGACCAAGAAGGAGGGAAGACTTATACACCTAGACGGAGGGAGTACTACTATTACTTATGTACGTGCAAATGCACGTTTTAACATTACGATGCGGTTTTTGTAAAAGTAGAAAAATAGCACTAGTCAAGCTTGTGAAACGATTCAATGCAAAACAAATGCAAAAATGCTCATTTGATTGTTTACTTTTAGATTCCTTCTCTGTGGTTATTTCTCTGTCGTACTTTGTACGGAGTATCTCACTGGTTGGAAAGGCATGAAATTCCCAAACTGCTTCCTACACCCTGTATCGAATTTTTTGCCTAACAAGTTGGAAAGGCGTGCAATTGGAATTCCAACTTGAGTACTACTACTAGTAGGAGTACCAGGGGCCAGTTCTTTTAGGCTTCTAGATTAGTAATCCCATAAGAGCAAGTACAATAGAGCTGAGTCAGCGGGCTATAAGAAATAAACTAGTATATTTCTGCTTAGTTGGAGGAAAGAGAAGAGGAGAGAGAAGGTAAGCGGGCTCTTCATGAAGAGCCAGCTCTAGCACGTGCTCCTAGGCACTTTGTGAGAATGAGAAGTGGGCCACATAATAAAAAAGTAGTACACTCTTTTGATCTATTATTGTACATGTTGGCTATAAGATGGGCTGTAGATGACATGGCACTGGCTTATAGCCAGCAGCTGGCTATACTATTAACCATGCTCTAACTACTACCTCCGTCCTGGTTTATTGGTCCCCATTGTAATCTGTGTCAAATTTTGATCATAAATTTAACTAATGAAATGTTAGTGCATGTCACATGCACTACTCCATCCGTCTAGGTGAGTAAGTCATCTTAGGTTGTGCACCGTGACCAAGGAGGAGGAGAAAACGAGAAATGTTAATGTTTATTTGCTAATTAATAGTATTGCATGCAATGAACTAACCACTGCATGTCGTGTTTGATATCTCAAGTCATTAAAAGCATGCACACTCTTTATCTCTTATTGGTTGATATGTCAAGAAACAAGAAACGAGGTAGAAGTTAATGCACCGCGCCTAAGTGTTTTGGGATTATTTGGTTTTCGTAAGATGACTTACACACCTAGGCGGAGGGATTACAATGGTGAGGAATAAACCAGTTAAATCTTTGGTCAAAATTTAGCAAAATTACAATGGTGAGGAATAAACCAGGACGGAGTAGTAGTTTAGAAGCCCAAATAAATGAGTGAGGCGCCTTATTGTTACTCTCCACTGTGACTAGTCTTGTGGGAAAAGCTGGGGAAGCCGCCAAAAGAGTTAGCCCTAGGAGTAGTAGCTAGGGATCGAGTGTGCGAGAAAGTAAATGCAGAGAGGTGAAATGCAAAAAAGACGGAGGGATGTGATGGTTGCTTGTCCGTTTATTTTACCAGGCCACTTATTACTGGGAGTGGTTGGGTTTTGTGATATGACGGCTTTACTGCCGCGCCACGAGCGGGGTGAGAGGTGAGACTCCCGTGCAGCGCCGTCCTCTACACTTGTACTACATCGGTCGTGGTTTATTAGCCCCCCATTGAATTTGACTGAAGATTTAACTGACAAAATGTTAGTGCATGTCAACAAAAACTATATCGTTGGATTCGTATTTGAACATAGTTTTGAATGATATAATTTTAGGTGACATGCATCAACATTTATCATACTATATATAATGTTAGTTCAATTTTTGGTCGTACTAATCTATAGTAGTAAGGTGCCCGTGCGTTGCACCGAAGAGTGAAATGCATTGATCGGGGAGTTGTTTATTTTGACAAAGGATGTGGGGGTCATCTCATGTGTAACGGGTATCGATAGGTCTCTTCGGATACTATTTCATCTCTAGAGCTCACAAACATCCGGGTGAAATAGATAAAAAGGTATCTTTTGCAAACAAAAGCGTTCAACTGTTCAGCCTGCATCCAAAACTTGTGAAGAAATAACACTTATTGTGCTTTGCAAGAAATGATCTTTAAGAATTAGTTTTTGAGTATCGATTGTTATACATGTTGGCTACAGATGACATGGCACTTTCTTATAGTCAACAGTTGGCTATACTATTAAGTAATATTAACCATGCCCTTATACACCTAGACGGAGGGATTAAATCAGGATGACTTGCAAGCGGGCAGAGGAGATGTAAGAAATGGTTCATCGTAAGTCTTTCACCAGTACTGTAGTAAAAATTCATACATGGAAGATTGTAGACTAAACCATAAACGGATACACTTTTATTCATGCGCGATACTCCAATAGAGCAAGATCATGCATGGAAGTCTCCACATGCTTAGACAGCGGATTACATTGAGCGAAGACTAATGATCAACATTTAACTTGATAATGCAGATGTCCAGGTGAACCTCCTTGGAGTCCCCGTGCACATTGTTGGGGGTCAAATAATACCATGCGTCTTCCATGTCCACATCGGCGGGAAGGTCCCAGCTCGGCAGAGTCCAAGTCAGCTTGATGTAGCCAGTGTCGCCGCCCACGTACCTCCGAGGGGTAGTAATAGTGAGCACGCACGCGTACATCGGCCTCGTGTCAGTGTCAGCGTCAGCAGCATCACCCCTGACGCACACTACAGAGATGTGGCGGCGGCCTGCGCGGGCCTCGCTGGTGGCCACGATCAAGAGGAAGACGCTGCCGTCCTCCTCCGAGACTAGCAGGCGGCGCTGATCCTCTAGCGACTCCGGCACGATGAACGGGTAGCACGTCTCGTACGTGATGTTCTTCGCCAAGGGCCAGTAGTGATTGCCGCACGCCTGCGTTAGGTGATGCACGATGTCCGCCGGCGAGCCCCAAAACGGCACCAGGCACTCATAGCAGTAGACGAAGGGCTCCTTGGAGGCATCGACCAGGCCGTCCATGAAACGGGAGTGGCTGTAGGGGACGTTCCGCCAGTTGAATATACGAGCAAGTTACTACGAGATTTAGTCCGAATAAGCACAAAATAAATCATGACGGCTATAATAGAGATTAAACTAATCATGCGGACTAGCATAGTAGATGAACAGATCGAATCTAGGACACAGACTAGAAACATGAATTCTACCACGATTTCGAACAGGAAGGACAGAAACACATACGGTGCAACGGGAGCAGCACCATTGGCGTTGAGGTTGTCGCCCATGTCGTTGAGGAAGAGGTTGCCGAGGTCGGGGAAGAAGTCGTCGTCGGTGAAGTCGTCTGTAACGCCCACGATGCGGCTATATCTCCCACGTGTCGAGGCACGACTTAGAGGCATAACCGCATTGTGGTTTGTCGCCAGAAGGGTCATCTTCACACAATCCCATGTAATGAACAAGAATGGGATAAAGAGTTGGCTTACAATCGCCACTTCACACAATACATAAATAAAACATACATCATTCAGAGTACACACATAGACCGACTACGGTCAAAGCCAAAAGAAAAGAAGGTAACCCAACTGCTAGATCCCCGATCGTCCCAACTGGGCTCCACTACTGATCAACATGATAAGAAACAACACAACGAACAAGATCTCCGTCGAGCTCCCACTTGAGCTCGGTTGCGTCACCTGCACTGGCATCGTCGGCACCTGCAACTGTTTGGAAGTATCTGTGAGTCACGAGGACTCAGCAATCTCACACCCGCGAGATCAAGACTATTTAAGCTTAAAGGAAAGGATGGGGTAATGAGGTGGAGCTGCAGCAAACACTAGCATATATGGTGGCTAACATACGCAAATAAGTGCGAGAAGAGAAGCAACGGAACGGTCGTGAACTAGCAATGATCAAGAAGTGATCCTGAACTCCTACTTACGTCAAACATAACCCAGGAACCGTGTTCACTTCCCGGACTCCGCCGAGAAGAGACCATCACGGCTACACACGCGGTTGATGCGTTTTAATTAAGGTCAAGTGTCAAGTTCTCTACAACCGGATATTAACAAATTCCCATCTGCCACATAACCGCGGGCACGGCTCTTGAAAGTTTAAACCCTGCAGGGGTGTCCCAACTTAGCCCATTATAAGCTCTCATGGTCAACGAAGGATAAACCTTCTCCCAGGAAGACCCGATCAGTCTCGGAATTCCAGTTACAAGACATTTCGACAATGGTAAAACAAGACCAGCAAAGCCGCCCGAATGTGCCGACAAATCCCGATAGGAGCTGCACATATCTCGTTCTCAGGGCACACCAGATAAGTCAAGCTACGAGTAAAAGCAGACCTCGAGTTTCCCCGAGGTGGCCCCGCAGGCTGCTCGGTTCGGACCAACACTCGAAGGAGCACTTGCCCGGGGGGGGGGGTCTAAAATAAAGATGACCCTTGAGTCTACAGAACCCGAGGGAAAAGGGGATAGGTGGTAGCAAATGGTAAAACCAAGGTTGGGCCTTGCTGGAGGAGTTTTATTCAAAGCGAACTGTCAAGGGGGTCCCATAATCACCCAACCGCGTAAGGAACGCAAAATCAAGGAACATAACACCGGTATGACGGAAACTAGGGCGGCAAGAGTGGAACAAAACACCAGGCATAAGGCCGAGCCTTCCACCCTTTACCAAGTATATAGATGCATTAATTAAATAAGAGATGTTGTGATATCCCAACATAAACATAATCCAACATGGAGCAACCTTCATCTTCACCTGCAACTAGCAACGCTATAAGAGGGGCTGAGCAAAAGCGGTAACATAGCCAAACAACGGTTTGCTAGGAAGGGTGACAAAGGTTAGAGGTTCATGCCAATATGGGAGGCATGAAATAGCAAGTGGTAGGTAGCGCGGCATAGCAATAGAGCGAACAACTAGCAAAGCAAAGATAGAAGTGATTTCGAGGGGTGGTCATCTTGCCTGAGATCCCGCAAGGAAGAAGTACGAGTCCATGAAGACGACAAACGGACGTAGTCGAACGAATCCTCACAACTCCGGAATGAAACCGAAGCTAACGAGAGAAGCAACCCGGAAAGAAACAAACAACATAGTAAACAACCACCACATACACATGGCATGATGCAAAAACAAATATGATGCATGTCCGGTTTAATGAGGCATGGCATGGCAAAGTGCGCAAACGAAACTACAAGTTAAGTGGAGCTCAATATGCAACGAGTTGCATATTGACGAAACACCACATCAATTGTTTAGTTCTCTCGGTTATGTACCCAACAATGTTAAATGTTGTTAACCATGGCAAGAGGTGAAGCATAAGGAAACTACCTATTTTAGGCAATTTAAAATGAGGCCGGAACAACAAACAATAATTCTGGAAAATCCTCATGTCATTTAGCAATTTTAATGCAAACATCAATTGTAAACATTTAAATGTTGTTATCATGATGCGAATGACATATGCAAGTTATATGCAATTTTATGAAAGTGTTGGTATAAAATGATACGAGGCATTTGTTACCGTGGTGGAAGAAAGGGGGTGCCACGGCAACGAATCCGAAAATGATGCCACGGCAACATAGCGGTGATCCGACAACTCGTCGAGATGTCGGTGCAAAAGAAACTGTGGATGAACGGAACATGCAAACGATGGTGGGGTGATCCCGGTTACCGGGTTCCCACATGACGGTGGCAAGGAAACGAGGAACGTGCAAGGACCAATTGGGACACGGTTCGAGCATGAGCAACTCATACATCACAATCATACGTTCACGGGCGTCGTCTCGGGGTTATACCTTCGAAGCGTGCATTTTTGGAGCGGTTTGAGTTCGGAGCGGTGTAGAGGAAGTAGGCGTTCACGGGACGTCGTGGAAGTAGTGGTACACGTTGTCTTGTCGAATCAACGGCGGCGGTAGTTGTACACTTGACGGTCTTCGGCGACGGTAGTGGTACATCTTGTAGTGGAACTTGGGCGTCGTGGTACACGGCGACGGTAGTGGTACACGTTTTCGTAGATGTCCGGGGTCGTCGGTCGAGGTACTTGTCGCATCGCCGAGCGTAGTCGACCTCGGCATATCCGAACGGGTACTTGTGGTCAACGCGGCCTCTAGTGTACTTGTCGGTCCAGCAAGCGGAAGCAATTCGGGGCGGTCACGGTCTCGGCAACAAGTCTTGGCGTCCTAAAACTTCAGGAGCGGAGGTACACACAGGAAACAACAACAACAACGCTGGGGTCTCGGTCATGGCCATGGCAGGAGACAACGGTGGCATAGCCGGCTTGGTGTGTTTGAAGTGGACAGCTCGGGGCAACAGGATGAGCAGCGACAGCTATGCAAGCGGGTCCCCAAGCAAACAGAGGCAAGAAGAGGACCAGGGATGCGACAACTCGTTGGACAAGGCATCAGGCAGCAGCAATGGCGCCCTTGGCGGCCGCCGATGATGGAGTCAAGCAAGGAAGGGGTCGCGTCCAGAGGAGAGGAAGGAGGCCGGGAGGCGGCGGGTCCGGGCGAGGGGAACCCGTTCCCGGCGTTGGAGGCCTTGAGCAGAGGTCTGGTGGTGCGGAGGAGCTGTGGAGGTGATGCAGGCGATGGAGACAGGGAACGGTGGGAGCAGAGGAGCTCACGACGACACAGTGAACGGGGAGGCCCTCGAGCAGAGGAGCGGGAGACATGGAGGGGCGTCAGCAGAGCAGCGGCAGAAGGGCGCGACGACGGCGGGGTCTCGGCGGCTGCGGCAAGGGAAGAAAGCGCGGGCGCCATGGTTCTGGGTGACGGGGCCGCTTCTGGTGGCGCGGGAGGCCGGGCGGCAGAAAGAGAAAGAGATGGGGATCGAGCGAGGAGGTGGGGGGATCGAGCGCTGGCGGCGCTGGAGGGAGGACGAGGGAGAGATGGAGATCGATGGGAGTGAGGAGGAGGTCGGGCTAGGGTTAGGATTAGATAGGGCGTGGCTGGGCTTGTGGAACGGGCCGGTCTGGTTGGTCAGGCCCAAGAGGCCGGCTGGGCTGGCTCCTCTCTCCTATCTTCTCTTAAAACAGAGAAAAATAAAGGAAAGGGAAGAAAAGAAAAGGTTAGAGAAAGAGTTTGGGCATGGGGATTATTTTCCCGGACTCACAAAAATGCGCTTGATCCCGGAAAAATAGAAGTGGCCTGATTGGACGATTTAAATTCAAACTCATTTGAATTTAATTCAAATGGTTTGAAAGAGTTCAAGGTATTGAGGAGTCCAAAAATGTTGGGAAATTAGGAAGAACCTCGATAAATGGGAAAAGAAATATTGGCAAGGTTAGAGAGATCGACTCAAAGCAGAAAAGGCATAGGATTAATTTTGCACGTGTGTTAAGGTGAACTCCAATTAATGGAATATTTATAATAGCTCCATAAATATTAGGAGGATATGTTATAAAGAGAAATCACCATGTGAATTTCCCTCAATTTAAATGGATCGAAGATCCATGCAATTTACTTAGTAGAGTTTTAAAAATTAAATGACATGATGCAATGAAAAATAAAGAGCAAGCACAAAAGAAACACATGGCGATCACGAAAATAAGGAAGTCTTCTGAAGCATCGGTCTTGGGGCGTTAAATCGTCGCTGCTAGCAGTCGCGAGAGTGCGCTCAACAGCGCTCGCCGAATGGAGCGCAGGAGGGAGTGGCTGTAGGGGACGTTGCGGCCGCCGAATGGAGCGCAGGAGTAGCCCACGAAGCAGTAGATGGTGCTCCTCCCTAGTCTCTATTCTTATCTCTATCTCTACTACTCTTCTTTGTTTTTTTATAATATACTAGTTGTAGTTGTCAAATCGAATAGTACTGCATCGTCAACTGCACGCCCGGCTGAACACGCCTCCTCACCTCCATCAAATCCCTCCGTTAAACCCGCATGCAAACAGAGAAACCTACTCCGGCCCGCGGGAGGAAATTTGCCGGTTGCCGTTGGAGAATAATAGATTCACGTCCAATCCATTTGAGTTAATTGCGTGTATGATTCTCCCTCTATAAAAAGTTAATTGCATCCTTAATCTTGTATTCTAAGTACTATGTGGGTTCCACTGTCAGTACAGTGTACAAGACTTGCAGGCTGGCTACAGATTCATACAGAAAGTTAAAAAGAAACAAATACATGACTTGCAGGATTGGAGTTAGCACCGATGGCGGTTCGTAGTCGTTCCACGCTCGGGCATTGAAGTTTGTAACTATTTTAGATTAGAACATACTACTCCTCCGGTGCTAGTAGTAGAGCAGAGTCCTACTCCACTACAAAAGGAAGTCTCTGGAACAATCTGGCATGTGGCCGCTGCCGGCGCCGTCCATCACCATGCCTCCGCCCAGTCCGACCACCAGTCACCACCACGCCCCACTCCTCCTCACCTCTATCATCTTTCTCGACATATCATTTTTTCGATGAAATGGTCGACATACTATTTTTCGATAAAATTCTCAAGATATCATTAGTTTTTACGCATGGGATTACTCCTACCCATGATCAAGAGGAAGACGCTGCCGTCCTCCTCCGAGACTAGCAGGCGGCGGTGATCCTCCAGCGACTCCGGCATGGTGAACGGGTAGCACGTCTCGTACTTGATGTTCTCCGCCAAGGGCCAGCAGTGACCGCTGCACGCATCCGTGAGGCGATGCACCATGTCCACCGGCGAGCCACAAAACGACATCGGGCACTCATAGCAGTGGACGAAGGTCTCCTTGGAGGCATCGACCAGGCCGTCCATGAAACGGGAGTGGCTGTAGGGGACGTTGCGCCAGTTGAATATATGAGCAAGTTACTGCGAGATTTAATCCGAATAAGCACAAAATAAATCATGACGGCTATAACAGAGATGAAACTAATCATGTGGACTAGCATAGTAGTAGGATATAGAGTAGAAACATGAATTCTACCACAATTTCGAACAGGAAGGACAGAAACACATACGGTGCAACGGGAGAAGCACCGTTGGCGTTGAGGTTGTCGCCCATGTCCAAACACCACGTAGACACAGTCTTTGAGCTCGGTTCGTAGTCGTTCCACGCTCGGGCATTGAAGTTTGTAACTATTTTAGATTAGAATATACTGCTCCTCCGGTGCTAGTAGTAGAGCAGAGTCCTACTCTACTACTCTACTCAAGCAAGTTAGGGCATAGCACTGTAGGGAGTACCAGTACTGTGATCACTCAAGCAAGTTGTTGTGACGCCCCCGATTTGACCGTACACTAATCATGCACGCAAATGTGTACGATCAAGATCAGGGACTCACGGGAAGATACCACAACACAACTCTACAACATAAATAAGTCATACAAGCATCATAATACAAGCCAGGGACCTCGAGGGATCGAATACAAGTGCTCGATCATAGACGAGTCAGCGGAAGCAACAATATCTGAGTACAGACATAAGTTAAACAAGTTTGCCTTAAGAAGGCTAGCACAAAAGTAGCAACCATCGAAAAGGCAAGGCCTCCTGCCTGGGACCTCCTAACTACTCCTCGCAGCCGAACTCCACGTAGAATCATCCTCGGGGTCTCTAGCTCCTGGACTCCAGCATCTGGTTGCGGAAACCAGGTAGAAAGGAAAGGGGGAAAAGAGGAAGGAAAGCAACCGTGAGTACTCATCCAAAGTACTCGCAAGCAAGGAGCTACACTACATATGCATGGGTATATGTGTAAAGGGGCATATCAGTGGACTGAACTGCAGAATGCCCGAATAAGAGGGGGATAGCTAGTCCTGTCGAAGACTACGCTTCTGGCACCCTCCATCTTGCAGCATGTAGAAGAGAGTAGATGGTAAGTTCACCAAGTAGCATCGCATAGCGTAATCCTACCCGGCGATCCCCTCCTCGTCACCCTGTTAGAGAGCGATCACCGGGTTGTATCTAGCACTTGGAAGGGTGTGTTTTATTAAGTATCCGGCACCTACGGGCACGACAACGGCGGGAAGACGAAGGGGAGAGAGGCGAGGCTCACCGGGCGGCTACGTAAAGCCCCTGGAAGGTTAGTAGCAGCAGCAGGGGTCGCCGGAGTCGAAGGGGATCGCTGGAGCAGAGGCGGAAGGAGGGCGGCTCGATCCGCTGCATGCGGTGCTCCTCGGCTTGCGCTCGTGGACGGGGACGAGGAAGTCGACGACGGCGGAGCTGCTGGACAGGTTAGCGAGGCGAGGCGAGGTCAGTAGCCGCGGCTGCGACGGCGAGCGGCGACGGAGGCGCTCGGGATGATGGGGGGAGCAAGGAGCGGCGCGAAGGAGAGGGGAACTGCGGGCGTTAGGGTTAGGGTTTAGGTCGGGGGCGACCTAGTAGGCGACGGGGGAGCGGCGGATGGCCGCCGCGTGGCCATCCTTGGCCGCGGGCGGTCGAACGGCGGCCACCACGCCTCAGGTGAACAGAGGTAAGGGAAAGCCCCCAGATGGGCTGGGCCGTGGCACTGTGCAACTAGAGCCTAGTTGCACAGTAGCTTCTGGCCCCTTTTACTTTCCTTTTTTTAATTGCTTTCCAATTTCTTCCTCTATTTTGCATTTTCTCTTAGCACCAAATGAGTTTTGTTTTGAACAAAACTTGGCACATGAATCTAGTACAATACCTTGAGATGGAACAAAAAGGTTGGGGTCAAAAGGAGTTGGCTAACCAATTTTAGAAATTGAAAAGGCAAATTTAAAAGCTGTTGGACCACTAAATTAATTCCCATGGGCATTTTGAGAACTCAAATGAGGTTGGTTTCAACATAACAATGGTCAGGGGAATTTATAGGACAATGTGAACATTTTTGTTTTACTGCTTGAAGAAATAAATATTTGACTTGCATTTTAAATTTGAATTTGAGTTTGGTTTGAAACAAAGGATTAGCAACTTCATTATGATGACATGGCATCATCAGGCATGAGATTACTGTAGCATGACACTGGGGGTGTTACAAATCTCCTCCACTACAAGAAATCTCGTCCCAAGATTTAAGTGGGGAAGTAAAGAGTAACTTCGGGAGAACTGACCCTTATAGGATTAATTATCTGGTGTACAATTCAGGGAATGAGGCAGAAGTATCTCTCGAGTTGAAATTCAAGAAAGTTATCGAGAGCAAGGTAAGGAGGGGCAACAAGAAGCTCCAAGCGGTTAGGCAACCGCCCGTTGCCTGAAACAGAGGGTGAAAGGGGTTCAGAGCAATGGGAATAAGTGTTGTGTCTGATACCAAAATTGATGATCTCACGAAAGGTGGCACGTGAATTACATACGAAGCCAAGCATGAGGAATAACTTTGGGAACAGGGGGTGTACAAGAGAGTCAGGTTTCGATCCTGTGGAACTGTGGGTTATGGGCCCACCATGTGGGTTAAAAGTAGAAAGGGCAGTAATGTCTTGCACGATCATGTAAGTAAGGCATGTAAGAGGATAGCCTGTCTTTTATGTCGGCAACAACATCGGTACCAAGGGCGAGGGACGAAGAGAACCATTTTCCTGCTCGTTGAAATGAGGCGGACCATTAGGCAAAGTTCTCGTCCATCGGTGGCTACCGGGATGTCATCAACAATAGTAACAGGGTCTTGCTGACAGAATTGTACACCGAGGTGTTTACATAAGCAGGAGAATATTACTGCTTAGATCATATAGAACTCAAGAAGGGTTAAACAAAAGAATGGAAAGGAAAATATCGTTATCAGATTAAACAGAACAATGGAAAGGAAAATGTGTTTAAACACATATTTCAAGGGTATATTCTTCCCAAGGGTAAGCAGAGCATGATATCCATGTCGGGATATAACGTAGAAAACCCTTTAGGAAAGAGGAGAAAAATTTCATGCCATTACCCATACAACGGTGTTTGGATAATTGATAAGGAAAGTTTAGCATTGTGCTTCAAATGTTCTTATTAAAATTCGGAGTACCACAGACATGCTTCGAGATAGCATTGACATGGTCTTCAAGCAAAAGACAGACTTGGAATACACAAGGATTCATGAGGAACAACATATAGAATATGTCTTTCAATTTCCTCATGGAAGAATGGTTAACCTTGCTAAAAAGGAAATTATAACAAAAGGTCCTCTGGCTAGGGGTGCTAAGCAAAGACACCACCTTATCGAGTTATGTAGAGACCAATGTTATAACTCTTGGAAATATGTTCCAACCATCATATCTGACCGAGGTTCAGATCTGATTGGTGTCAGGATACCTCAGACTCAGGATGTCTAAGAAGAAAGGTGCAACACAAATTGATGGGATGACATTGTAAGATTCTCGGGAAATGAACTATGAAAGCAAGTTCCGAAACAAGGGTTCATCATTAAACCAAGGGGAGGATGAGGGGTGGCTGATGGACTCAGCGACAATTCCTCGAGATTTCCAAAAAATGGATTTCCACAACTATGTGACCAAGGAGATAACATTAGCTAGATCGAATGATATAATGAGGTATGCTCGAGGAAAACATACCCAATTAAATATTGGTGGAAAGCTGCACCCAAAATATGGGCTTAGGTAGCATGATCAATGTTGGAACGGTGATTCGATAACCAATAGTCTAAGCATGAACTATCGACCATTAGCTCCAAAGCTATAGGATTGCTAGAAGTTCTGAATTCACGCATCCTAGTTCAATTGTCGGTATTCAGGTTAGAAACAACACGGGGATCAGAAAGCAAATGGAGATGGCGAGAAGTATTACTATATCAAGAATTCTCAAGAGGTGGAGAAATTCTCACAATATCCTTGACATAAGAGATAGCAATACTCCAAGGTAGAACATAACATAAGTTGGATAACAAGGATCTCAAGGTACAACACAAAACATGAACAAGTTTGTATTGAAGGGAAAGCAAGATGTTGCCGATGATAACACAAATCATCGAGGGGCAAGGATGGTATTTCTCATCATGAATTCAATTGATATCCTAGAGGAACTCAGAATGTTGATGATGATCATGACAAATTTTGTCGAGAGGTTTCATGGAGATGTAATCGATCGACGATGACATCAAGTCAAAGGAATGATGAAAGCGAAAGGTTATTGGAACCATGGTTAGGACACAAACTCGGAATCAAGTTTGTTGTTCAAGGAGAAGTGATATGACGAGGAAGATCGACGTAAGCTTAGCTCATCGTCGAAAGCTGTGCTCTGGGAATAAGGACCGGGTAGCACAGTTAAAATCCGCACGATAATGGGATAGCTGAGCAGGCTAGGGATGACGTGATCGAGTACGAACTCGTAAGCAAAGGAGATTACTAAGAGTTGTTTAATCGTGATGCGGACTCGATTCAGTTATCGATGTCCTTGAGTGTTTAATAACTCGGAGCCCGTGAATAATTGGAATCAATGAGAATGTAATACTCGGTGGAGAACTCATAAGAAGTTATGCAGTTCCGTGATAACCTTGAGATACCAGGGGGGTAATACTCGACGACAAATCAAAGTAGAGGTTGGATTGGGGTATTGCCCTGCAGAAGACAAGTGCTCAAACTTGCATGAGAAACGGAATCAAGGAGAAACATGGTCGGAACCACGATTGCAAAGGATCAATTCACCGACACCAGATGATATTATACCAGGGAAATAGCTATTATTCTAAGAAGCTTCCCTGATAGGATCTACATCGTGTCCATGGGCATTAACACAAAGGTTCAAGGTCGACTCCCACTTCTTCAATGCATAACCTTCCATTCGCCTCTCGTATTTTGATAATGACATTAGTTGTGGAAAGTTTTTACCTGATGCAATACCAGATAAGTATGACCCGTGAAATCTTTCGGGTTCACACGGATTAGGGAAGGGGTAGGTTCAACCCATCAGGGCATCTTAGGAACATATACCACAAACTTCGGAGTAAATAATACAAGCTCGAAAGTAGAGCATGGTTCACAAAGCAGAGGATACAATTTACCAAAGGCATCATGTATCCGAGGAAAAGCTCACAAGCTTATTTAATATGGAGGACATTGTCGGATAAAATCCGACAAAAGGGTCTGGTGGTCCACAAGGGATCTGATGTGAGCATCAGTACTCAACTAGAGGAAGAAAGAATGCAAGGAGATCAGATTATAGAAACAACTGACTAACTCAAAAGCTCAAATGCAAAGGAATTATGAATTCCAAGACAAGGGATCAGAAGCAATGCTCTGATTAGGGATGGATAAGTCGAGTAAACTTACGGGTACAATCGATGGCAAATTTGATTGGTCGAGATCCAGCTCACGTTTAAAATGACGTCTGAGCCGGAAGGATGAATTCTAGGATCTGATTGAGGATTGCGAGCTTTCGCAACTAATTGAATCAACGGACTCAAAATGATAATGACAAGAGATGCCAATAAGATTTAGACTTATGGGATTAACCATAATGCAAGCAAGTAAGAATTTCAAGAGCAATAGGCTACTCAGGATTTCGGAAGTTCAAATAGTATTTTGAGGACTTTTGTGAAATACATGAATCAACTGGGGATGAGCAAATATCCGGTGAGTGCTAGAAATTATCCTTAATGGTATTCATGTGGCAAAGAACAGCAAGGCAGTAAGCTCAAAGGATTCTCGGAGCAGCAAAGAGAATTTCGGGGTATCTTGTAATAACAAGATCAACTGGGAAACATTGTATGAATGGCGAGTATACGTGGCTATCCATAGGAGTTTATCATTGAAAGGGAATTGCAAAAGCGATGAACACAAGTTCTCGGGTTATCAGCGGAGAGTATCTTCAGGGTCTTCACGTGCAACGGACGATCATCAGTAATAAGGGGCTCTCCGGGTGAAAGTGATAACGAGATCCTAATGTCAGATTTAGCAAAATTCAATTAACCCGAATAGAAGAGAGATCAGAGTCCCAGAGTATAGACAAGGAGTAAAAGATCCTAGTACCACCCAATGGCGACGTGGGCCCATAAGACACACAGCCATGTTAGTAAAAGTTTTGCAATGACTAGACTCAACTTCGGCCAAGGAGTTGGAAAGGGGGATTCCTATAGGCAGTTGGCTCCGATGCCAACTTGTGACGCCCCCGATTTGACCGTACACTAATCATGCACGCAAATGTGTACGATCAAGATCAGGGACTCACGGGAAGATACCACAACACAACTCTACAACATAAATAAGTCATACAAGCATCATAATACAAGCCAGGGGCCTCGAGGGCTCGGATACAAGTGCTCGATCATAGACGAGTCAGCGGAAGCAACAATATCTGAGTACAGACATAAGTTAAACAAGTTTGCCTTAAGAAGGCTAGCACAAAAGTAGCAACCATCGAAAAGGCAAGGCCTCCTGCCTGGGACCTCCTAACTACTCCTCGCAGCCGAACTCCACGTAGAATCATCCTCGGGGTCTCTAGCTCCTGGACTCCAGCATCTGGTTGCGGCAACCAGGTAGAAAGGAAAGGGGGAAAAGAGGAAGGAAAGCAACCGTGAGTACTCATCCAAAGTACTCGCAAGCAAGGAGCTACACTACATATGCATGGGTATATGTGTAAAGGGGCATATCAGTGGACTGAACTGCAGAATGCCAGAATAAGAGGGGGATAGCTAGTCCTGTCGAAGACTACGCTTCTGGCCATCTCCATCTTGCAGCATGTAGAAGAGAGTAGATTGAAGTCCTCCAAGTAGCGTCGCATAGCATAATCCTACCCGGCGATCCCCTCCTCGTCACCCTATTAGAGAGCGATCACCGGGTTATATCTGGCACTTGGAAGGGTGTGTTTTATTAAGTATCCAGTTCTAGTTGTCATAAGGTCAAGGTACAACTCCGGGTCGTCCTTTTACCGAGGGACACGGCTATTCGAATAGATAAACTTCCCTGCAGGGGTGCACCACATAACCCAACACGTTTGGCCGGACACACTTTTCTGGGTCATGCCCGGCCTCGGAAGATCAACACGTCGCAGCCCCACCTAAGCACAACAGAGAGGTCAGCACGCCGGTCTAACCCTATGCGCGCAGGGGTCTGGGCCCATCGCCCTATGCACACCTGCACGTTGTGTACGCGGCCGGAAGCAGACCTAGCCTAGTGGCGTTCCAGTCCAATCCGGCGCGCGCCACTCAGTCGCTGACGTCACGAAGGCTTCGGCTGATACCACGATGCCAGGATACCCATAACTACTCCCGCGTAGATGGTTAGTGCGTATAGACCAAATGGCCAGACTCAGATCAAATACCAAGATCTCGTTAAGCGTGTTAAGTAACCGCGAACGCCGACCAGGGCCAGGCCCACCTCTCTCCTAGGTGGTCTCAACCTGCCCTGTCGCTCCGCCATAAAGTAACAGTCGGGGGCCGTCAGGAACCCAGGCCCACCTCTACCGGGGTGGAGCCACCTGTCCTTTCAGCCCCCTCACCAGAATCACTTGCGGGTACTCCTCGAGCCGACCCGACTTTAGTCACCACATGTGTCATGTATATAATGTATATAGGATATACCCGTGATCACCTCCCGAAGTGATCACGACCCAGTAGTATAGCATGGCAGACGGACAAGAGTGTAGGGCCACTGATGGGTCACTAGCATCCTATACTAAGCAGTAGGATAGCAGGTAAGGGTCACAACTGTAGCAACAATGACAGGCTATGCAACAGGATAGGATTAACAGAAAGCAGTAACATGCTACTCTACTCTAATGCAAGCAGTATAGAGAAGAATAGGCGATATCTGGTGATCAAAGGGGGGGCTTGCCTGGTTGCTCTGGCAAGTAGGAGGGGTCGTCAACTCCGTAGTCGAACTGGGCAGCAGCAGTGTCGGTCTCGTAGTCTACCGGAGAGAAGAGGGGGGAAGAAACAGTAAATACAATGCAAACATAAACATGACGATGCGTGACATGACAATGAGCGGTGCTAGGTGTGTCCTAACGCGACAGTAGGTGGTACCGGCGAAGGGGGGGAACATCCGGGAAAGTATTCCCGCTGTTTCGCGTTTCGGACAGACGGACCGGAGGGGGAAGTTGCGAGTTCGATAGGTTAGGGAGGTGTGGTGGACGAACGGACTGCGTATCCGGATTCGTCTCGTCGTTCTGAGCAACTTTCATGTACAAAGTATTTCCATTCGAGTTACGGATTAAAAGATATGATTTTCTAAAGATTTTAATAATTTCTGGAATTTAATTAATTATTTAATTTAATTCGAAATTTGGATTTATGACATCAGCATGATGTCATGCTGACGTCAGCAGTCAACATTGACCGTTGACCTGGTCAACCTGACACGGGGGACCCACCTGTCATAGACAGTGGGTTAAACAGAGTTCAAACTAATCTAAATTTAGTTAGTAAAACTACTGGGCCCACGTGTCAGTGACTGATCAGGTTTTAACTAATTAAGTTTATTTTTTCAAAACGTTTGACTAACCTAATTTGGTGGTGGGGCCTATATGTCAGTGGCTGGGGAATAGTACCCCGCGTTGACCGTGGTCAACGCAGTCAAACAGAGGCGCAGGGGCCCACTGTCAGCGGCACTGGGCGGGCCCCACGCCACGCCAGGTCAGGGCCGGCGCCGGAGGAGCTTCGGCGAGCGCGTCCGCGGCGGTTTCTCGCCGGAGTTCGTCGGGACTTTCGCTACAGCAAGCCAAAACACGCGCCGTGACTTGTGTTCGAACGAGTGGAGAACGCCGCATCCATCACGGGTGGTGACGCGAGTAGGGATGGCCGGAGTCGCCGCCGGTGACATGGACGGCGGAGACCCGAGGCACGGCAAGCTTGCAAACAGCGCAACAGCGAGCAACACAAGCGGTGCTAAGCACGTACGACGTCTACGCGTGCGGGAGAGCATGATGGACACACTTGCGCGGTCGTTCGGTCACCGGAACGTGGCCGGCGACGAGCTCGGTGGAGGCGAGCTCGGACATGTGGGGAACGGCACCTACGGGCACGACAACGGCGGGAAGACGAAGGGGAGAGAGGCGAGGCTCACCGGGCGGCTACGTAAAGCCCCTGGAAGGTTAGTAGCAGCAGCAGGCGTCGCCGGAGTCGAAGGGGATCGCCGGAGCAGAGGCGGAAGGAGGGCGGCTCGATCCGCTGCCTGCGGTGCTCCTCGGCTTGCGCTCGTGGACAGGGACGAGGAAGTCGACAACAGCGGAGCTGCTGGACAGGTCGGCGAGGCGAGGCGAGGTCGGTAGCCACGGCTGCGACGGCGAGCGGCGACGGAGGCGCTTGGGATGATGGGGGGAGCAAGGAGCGGCGCGAAGGAGAGGGGAACTGCAGGCGTTAGGGTTAGGGTTTAGGTCGGGGGCGACCTAGTAGGCGACGGGGGAGCGGCGGATGGCCGCCGCGTGGCCATCCTTGGCCGCGGGCGGTCGAACGGCGGCCACCACGCCTCAGGTGAACAGAGGTAAGGGAAAGCCCCCAGATGGGTTGGGCCATGGCACTGTGCAACTAGAGCCTAGTTGCACAGTAGCTTCTGGCCCCTTTTACTTTCCTTTTTTTAACTGCTTTCCAATTTCTTCCTCTATTTTGCATTTTCTCTTAGCACCAAATGAGTTTTGTTTTGAACAAAACTTGGCACGTGAATCTAGTACAATACCTTGAGATGGAACAAAAAGGTTGGGGTCAAAAGGAGTTGGCTAACCAATTTTAGAAATTGAAAAGGCAAATTTAAAAGCTATTGGACCACTAAATTAATTCCCATGGGCATTTTGAGAACTCAAATGAGGTTGGTTTCAACATAACAATGGTCAGGGGAATTTATAGGACAATGCGAACATTTTTGTTTTACTGCTTGAAGAAATAAATGTTTGACTTGCATTTTAAATTTGAATTTGAGTTTGGTTTGAAACAAAGGATTAGCAACTTCATTATGATGACATGGCATCATCAGGCATGAGATTACTGTAGCATGACACTGGGGGTGTTACAGTTGTCTGGCATCGACATGACCCTATGCTGCTGGTATGTGTCTCGTAAGTCAAGCGGCGTGCTGTAGTCATCATCACCTGTTCACTTCCCGCAGCACATATTCGCTTCTCCATCTTTGTCCGCACATAATCTCCTCCAAGCTTCCATCCCCGCTAACAATGGCAGAACCGAGCAGCGTCCGCCGAAAGAGTGGCTGGAATTCGCTCCCCACAGAGGTAATCAAGCTCATTGTTTTGCGTGTGGACAATCTCAGTACCATGTCGCTCGCCGCGTGCTCGTCGGGGCTGTACCGTTTACTCAAAGCCCTCAGGCCGGAGCTTTTTAAGCCAGCTCCTTGCTTGCTGATGCCGCCTGATCTTCAGAAACGGCGTGTCACGTAGCATAATGATCGTAGGGTGGCGAGCATCAACCCCCTTGACTGCGATCCGATCCCCGTCAGCCTCAACTACATTAACGGTATGTACTGGGTCGGCATGAACATGTCTTGGATGGTGCTCGTCAACGGTCGCGGCAGCTGGATGCTCGTGGAGGTCTACACCCGGCGATTGATCCCCCTTCCGTCGATTAACACTGCACTGCTTTGGCACCGCGGCCCAGAATACTCGGAATCTTACAGTAGCCAACATGATACCAAGTTTGATTTGCTCAAGGTTGTAATCTGCCAAGTGCCCACAAGATCTGCGAATTATAAAGACTTCAGGCTAATTGCGTTCTTCAACCGCGGTCTCGCCTATCTGACAGGTCACTGCGGTAAGTGGATATATCTGCACGTCCATCGCAGGATCATACATCCTCCATGGTTCTCTGATGCCATTGAACACAAGGGCTTCATTTACGCTGTCGACTCCTTCTATGGCTGGACGTATTGCTGGCCTACTCCAGTCATCGCTACAAATGGCTGTTACAGCAGTATGTTACTTTCCTATGATATCATGATGGCTTGCTTATATTACTGTCAACATTTGCTGAAAAAATATTCATGCTCATAACATGCTGTTCTTAAGATTGACTAAATCAAGAGCCCTTTTTTATTTGACTCCAACTTGATATGATGTTGTAGGCCGCCTGGTGTCCCTACCATTCTTAATCCCAGAACCTTTCAAAGAAAAGCGGCATGGCAGTTGCAGGTGGTTCCTAGCTCAATCAGACGACGGCGAAAGATTGATGATCGTTCGCACGTACCGGACGTGTTGTTTCACGGAATACAATCACAGTCACTGCAAGGTCTTTGAGCAGGATCCCAGCTTCTCTGGGCCTTCAGGAATTTTTGACTGGAGGTTGGTAAGTAGCCTTGGTACACGCTCTCTGTTTGTCGGACTGAATTATCCGATTAACCAGGAGATAATGGACGACAAGGATCACGATGGCAGCGTGGTTTCGTTCATCAGGCAAAACTGTGTGTACACAGCGTACCATGCGTCTCTGCATGCACCATACCCTGGTATGTGCCGCCACGCTCTGCAGCCCAAAGTAGGAGAGAGGGTCACAAGTATCAGACTTCGACCTGCTGGCTGGAGTTTCCCCCGTCAGGCACCCATCTGGTTCAAGCCGTCAGCCAATCTCCACAGCTTAATAAATAGTAACGTCTAACTGAGCCAGTTAGTTAGATGCGTACACTTGGTGTAGTAGGATCTTTATTTAGTTTGATGCATACACTTGTTCTTTTTTGGTAGCCCTTTTGTAATGATGGCTGATGTTTGGTTTGGAAGAGAGAGCTGCGTCTTCACTCTTCTGGCCTGCTTACTGCTTCTGTTGCACCCCAGCCCTGGTTGCTGCTGCTGCTGCTGTTTTCAATGTACAATCAGTAGTATATTTCGTCTGTTGGTTGAATAAATGTGTTGTTATAACGACAAACACAATGTTTTGGAAGTCGTTGCACGGTTCGATCCTTTAGTGCCCCGTACCATACGTAGCGCATACTATTTTTCATACGGAACACATTTTCCACTTGTTGATAACATGCAGCCCACTTATGAAGGCCCAATAGAGAAGCCCATAATTAACTGGAAGGGAGGCTCTCACATGAATCCGGCCCATGTACATGGTCATGGTCCCCTAAACATAAATATGTAAATAAATAAATAAATAAAGCTAAATGCTCATGCACCAGTTCTTTGGGAAAATAGGTTGCCCAGTATTTCTTTTTGAAGAATACCCAAGCTAGGCCTATTTGTTTTCTCCGAATTACTGGGCTGCAAATCTTTCAAGACGAGGAGGGATGCATTCCGGCCTGGCTTAAGAGTATGGTCAATGTCTGTTAAAAGTAATATCAACAGGGGTTGAAAATTCCAAAAAAAAATTATAGCAGATGAGATATAAGTTTCTTTTTTTGTTTTTGTTCTTCACTGATATCTTATACGTATTTCATTGGATTTAACATGACATAGTACTAATTTATTTTTAAATTTGTTTTAGTATGGCTATTAATTTTTGGATTAAGAATATTTCGTTCCCCAGCAAAAATTTGCGAATTTTCAAATTTTCCCACATATTTAGTTAATTTTTTGACCCTGGTACTGACCAGAAAATGGCCAGCAATTCTAAAAATGGAAAACGGGCTGCAATAAATTCCATATGAATTAGAAAATGAGTAAAAATTATAAAAATAATAGCAAATGGGCTGTACACGCCACAGATTTCGAGGCTGACTTGTTTACGCAAGGCTTTGTCAGTGAACACACGATTCTAGCAGCAGTGACTGTTGGATGTCCATCCAACGGCCGACGTGCTTCTTCAATCTCTGATCTTCCTGCTCCAGCCGCCTAAACTAGCGCCGGCGGGACTGCCTGCTCCCTCCTCTTGTGGCCCGCTGTGATGCCGCGCAGGCTTCCCTGGCCCACCCTACTCCCTCCGCTGGCCTGGCCGCACGCAATCAACTGCCTCCTTATTACGCGAAAAATGATTTCTCCCACTGACATCTGGGGCGCACCGGTTGGGAGGATGACCTGTGGGCCTACTAAGTTGACATGTATGCAGGGCTTGTCAACTTAGTCAACAAACGATTCTAGCAGCAGTAACCGTTGGATTTGAATCGAACGGTTCTGCTACTTCTTCAATCGCTGCTCTTCTTGCACCAGCCGCCCAAACCAGCGCCGGGGAGAGCGCCTGCTCCTGCCTCTAGTGGCCGGATGTGTTGCTGTTGAGGTCTCATTGCCCCCTACTACTCCCACTGCTAGCCAGGCCCTGCGGCGACGGCAGCCTCACACCGCAGCCGAACCAGTGAACCCTCGTACTCCTCTCCGCGTGGGCATCCACTGCCGCGTCTTCCCCGGCTCCGCGTCATCCCCTTCCTAGGCCTCGCCGTCGTCCATCGCCTTGGTGCTCTCGGTGCGGCGTGGTCAACGTGGTCAACGACATTCCATCGGAAGAGTACTGTACGTGGAGAGGCTGACAGTTGGGTCCACGGCCACAGCCCAGTTTTTTTGTGATTTGCTAAGTAAGTCGCTTTGTCAGGCCTGTTGGGCTGCAAATCTTTCAAGACGAGGAGAGCTTTCATTCGGCTGGCCGAGAAAATGGCCCATCAGTGATGAGAAATGGGCTGTACATTTTTAAAACACATCAAACCGGCAATTAGTTTCAAATATCTTTTTTTTTCATTTCGAGATTTTAAATTACATTAATTTTTATGCGTGGAGAATTTGTTGGATTTTATATTGATATACATTTATTTTTAAAATCAGTTTGAATGTGAGTCGAAATTTCGGGATTAAAAACAGTTCGGACCGCACCGAAATATGCAAAATTTCGTATAATTATTTAACCGTGGCCACAATATGGCCTGTAATGCTAACAAAAAGAATATGGGCTCCAAAAAAACCTTAATAATTAGCAAATGGGCTGTAAATTATTAGAAATAATGGCAGATGGGCTGTATGCTGTTTTCCACAGATTTGAGGCGTTCCTAAAAAAAGGTTGACGCACAAGCACTGACTGTTGGATGTCCATCCAACGGCCGTCGTGCTTCTTCAATCTCTGCTCTTCCTGCTCCAGCCGCTCAAACAAGCGCCGGCGGGACTGCCTGCTCCCTCCTCCCCGCGGCCGGCTCTGCTGCCGCTCAGGCCTCACCGCCCCAGCGTACTCCCATCGCTGGCCTAGCCATCCCTCTACTCACCCGCACCTGCTGTTATTCTCCGGCGACGGCAGACGAACCAGTAAACCCTCGTACAGTCGTACTCCCATCCGCGTGGGAAACAACTGCCGAGTCTTCCCTGCCTCCGTGTCGTTCCCTTCCTAGGCCTCGCCGTCGTCCACCGCCCTGGTGCTCTCGGCGCAGCCTGGTCAACGTGGTCAACGACCGACATGCATCCGAAGTGGACTGTACGTGGAGAGGCCGACAGCTGGGTCCACGGCCACACGCAAGGAAATGCCTCCTTATTACGCGCAAAAGAATGATTCCTCCACCTGACATCAGGGACCCACCGAAAGGGCCTCAGTATTTCGCAAAAAAACATTACCGCCGTTGACAGCTCGGACCCACCAGCTATATCTTCGCACGCAAGGAAGTGGCTCCTTATTACGCACAAAAAAAATGAATACTCCCCCTGCTAGCTGGGACCCACCATGGTGGGAGGCTGACTTGTGGGCCTACTAAGTTGACTGGGACAGGGGACTTTGTCAACTTTAGTCAATATGAACGATTCTAGCTCCAGTGACCGTACGATGTCCATCCAACGGCTGCAGTGCTTCTTCAACCTCTGGTCTTCTTGCTCCAGCCGCCCAAAGCAGCGCCGGTCATGCCGCATGCTCCTGCCTCCCGTGGCCGGCTGTGCTGCCGTGGAGGCCTCACCGCCCCCTACTTTTCCCACCGCTGGCCAGGCCCTGCGGCGACGGCAGCCTCACACCGCAGCCGAACCAGTGAACCCTCGTACTCCTCTCCGCGCTGGCTTCCACTGCCGCGTCTTCCCCGGCTCCCCGTCGTCCCCTTCCTAGGCCTCGCCGTCGTCCACCGCCTTGGTGCTCTCGGCGCGGTGTGGTCAACGTGGTCAAGGAACGACTTCCATCGGACGTGGACTGTACGTGGAGAGGCTGACAGCTGGGTCCACGGCCGCAGCAAGGAAGTGCCTCCTTATTACGCGGAAAATAATGATTCCTCCACCTGACAGCTGGGACCCACCGGACGGGCCACTGTATTTCGTGAAAAAAACGTTTCCCCATGACTGCTGGGACCCACCAGCTACATCTTCGCACGCAAGGAAGTGCGTCCGGGCAAAAAAACGATTCGCCCCCCTGACTGCTGGGACCCACCAGCTACATCTTCGCAGGCAAGGAAGTGCCTGACAGTCGGGACCCACCTGGTCGAAGCGTACGTAGCGTTGTCATTCTGGTCACGAATGTGTACGTACATATACACTGGTGGATGTAGAAGCGCGCACATGTCGTAGTAGAGGCGTGCACGTAGCATGTACACGTACGTACAGCGGCTAGTGTGCAAGAAAGAAAATACGGCCACGTACGTACATACGGGCAGGGTCTCGAACGCCTACTCGCGCATACGTACGGCCAGGGCTCGTGTACATGGCTGGGTCGGAACAGAGAAACAGCGTCGTCGTCGTGTTCATGGGGAGCCAACCGGCTGGGTCAGAACGGAATGCGTCGTCATCTTCATCGGGAGGGCTTGGACGGAACAGCCGATGGAAACGAGGCCTGGCATACCGCGGAACGGAGGAAACGGCCTTGTGTTCGACCGGCCACGTTTTAAACGCGATCCTGTTCATCGGGAGGGGTCTGGCGTACCGCAAAACGGAGGAAACGGACCTCCTACGGTCGAAACAGGGGTCCTGTTGATCAGGAGGGGTGTGGCGTACCGCAAAACGGAGGAAACGGACTTGTGTTGGAGCGCTACGGTCGAAACGGGGGTCCTGTTCATCGGGAGGGGTGTGGCGTACCGCAAAACGGGACTCCACGGGATACTGTTCAACTCCACCGTCGACCCCCTCCAGCCTCCACGGGCTACTGTTCATCCACCGTCGACCTCCTCCAGCCTCCACCTGCGACTGTTCATCCACGGGCTCCTGTTCATCCAGCCTCCACCACGCGCTACTCCACCAGCTACTGTTCAACCAGCCCTCTCCACGGGCTCCTGTTCAACCACCCCTCCACGGGCTACTGTTCATCCAGCCCTCCACCATCTACTGTTCATCCAGCCCTCCACGGGGTGGTCCTGTTCATCCAGCCCTCCTTGGGGTCCTGTTCATCAAGCCCCAACCGGCTCGTTCGATCGGGGTCCTGTTCATCCAGAGGCAACACCACGGGGTCCTGTTCATCCACCCCCACCGGGACCTGTTCATCCAAACCCCCCAGCAACGCTCACTGTTCATCCAGAGGCAGCATCGATCGGCTTCAGTTAGCAGCAGTAGTGAAGGAATCGCTCGATCGGGTTCAGTTAACAGCCATCGATCGATCACTCGGGTTCAGTAACACGTAGCCTGCAGTGCAATCGCTCGGGTTCAGTTAGAGCCCAACGCCTCGCTCGGGTTCAGTTAGAGCCAATGCCTCGCACACACGCGCATACGTGTACGAGAGAAACGCGCATCGCTCGGCCCTCGACCTCCCATCGTAACCGGGAACTCCCCGAAATTTTCCTCGCCCTCGCTTCTACCATGGTTTTTTCCGTCATGGACGGCCCAAAGAATGATGCAGCTGCGTCTCCGGCCCGCCCAGGACGAAAAGCCCATTTTTTGTCATAGAAGTAGGAGCCCACCACATCTATGATGATACCGGGTTTTGTCACAATTATCGTCATAGAAGTGTCATATGTATGACATAAATTTTTTTTCGTTTAGCCCAAAATGTCACAGATGTGTCTTTTTTTTGTAGTGTTCGCCGCCCGCCATGGCCGCCGCCCGTGCGCCGTACGTGCTCCCGAGCCCCAGCGCAAGTCACTGGCGTGCTCCAGGACGCGCGCAGCACCCAGTCGCAGCCCCAACCGCAGCCTTAGGCCGCTCCTGCCACGTTTTGAACGAGGCCCGAACACCGCCGCCGCCACGGCTTGTCGCAGGCGCCACTCCGGCCATCCCCGCCCCTGCTGCTTGCTCCATCGGATGCGCCGCATCAACAACTAGCTGTAGCCGCAAACCGCGCGCGTTTTGGTGCCCTGTGGTGCCCGCACGGTGAAGTTCCGCCGTCGGTTGGGTCCTCGCCGGCGTAACTCCGGCGGCGCTGACGTGTCCGACGTGATTAGGCGCTAATGACGCTGACTAGGATAGCCTGGTGAGAATGACAACCGGGCCCCACCGTTAAGTAAACTCTGTTTAATTTTCTGGTAGGATTAGATTAATAACTGTGGGCCCACGTGTCAGCTTTGATTCTGCTGACGTGGCCTTTGACTGGGCCCAGCCGTCAGTGACTACGGCCAGATGACATGTGGGCCCCTTTGACTTCGTTGACCAGTCAACGGGTCAACGTTGATTGCTGGCTGGGCAGCCAACGGGGCCCACTGTCAGCTTCTATGCTGCTTTGCTGTGTACACTTTGTGTATGCACGTAGCAATTTAATCTTTATTTTCGAATTAGTATTAATTCCAGAAAATGGATTAATCTTTGAAAAATCATAATAAATAATCCGTACCCCGGATGAAAATGTTTTCTACATGAAAGTTGCTCAGAATGACGAGACGAATCCGAAAATGCAGCCCGTTTACATGTCAGATGCCTCTAACTATCTGAACATGGAACATTCCCCCTCCGGTCATTTGTGTGACACAGGTTCGGAATCGTAAATACCTTCCCGGTTGAATTCCCCCTTCACCTATATCGTGCACCACTACGTTAGAACACCCTAGTTCTACTTTTCGTCATGTCATGCTTAGTGGTACCTCTGTTTGCTTATATTTACTGTTTCTTCCCCCTCTTCTCTCCGATAGACCCCAAGACCGATGCTGCCCCTGTGATCGACTACGTCACCGATGACTCTTCTTCCTTTGCAGCAGAGCTTCCAGGCAAGCCCCCCTATGATCATCCCTATATCGCCCATTCCATTCTCTCATGCTTGCATTAGATTTTGCTACTGTAATTGATTGCTCCTATTCTGATGCATAGCCTGCGTTTGTAACCTGCTTATTGTTACCTACCTGCTTATCCTAAACTGCTTAGTATAGGTTGGTTAGTGATCCATCAGTGACCCCCACCTTGTCCTTGTTTCCCCTGCTTCATCATCGAAGACCCGATCAACGGGATCGAAGACCAGGCCTCGGCACCGCACATCACTTTCCCCTTAGTTGCTCGACACTACTGAGTTACTATCGAGTACCGAGGGTGAGACCTCATCAGCACTTCTGATGTTAACCCTGTAGTGTAGCTATTCGGTTGTGGTCATCAAGGGTGATTCCGCCTTAACCACTTCCGATACGACTCTTTCGTGCAACCCCTCAAGTGTGAACCTCGAGGGTGGATCCTCTTACGTTCACCTTGATGATTACATCGAGTGGAATCCGTCAAGGGTGATTCCTCAGGTTTTCCCCTTGGTGTTAGACACACGGTTACTATGGTTACTATGACTTTACACTGAACCCTGTTACTAAAGACGGGTCGGCCCTGAGGGGTACCCGCGCGAGCATATTTGCAAGTGATGAGGAGTCGGGTTGACCTGGAGGGTGCCCGCCAGATAATTACGAGGCACGGCCGGGCATTCTTAGCCCTTGTCGCAAGTCCTCGAGACGGGGCGACGGGGTCACATCTTTCATGAGTCTCTGCTTGTTACCGCGCGTTCCTAATCCACTACGATTTGGATATTTGATCCGAGGGGCCTCTGGCCTGATAGCACTAACCATCACGTGGGCATAGTATGGGCGTTCTGCGTTGTATGCATCAGTCGAAGCTTATTAGACGTCATCGACTGAGCGGCGCGCGCCGGGTTGGACTGGTAAGCACCTGCTTTTTTTAAGGAGGTAGCTAGGTCTGCTCACCGACCGCGTTCGCAACGTGCATGAGTTCCCGGGGCGATGGCTCATGACCCCTGGGGGCATAGGTTTAGTCCAGCGTGCTGGCCTCTCTATTAAGCCTAGGTCGGGTTGCGGCGTATTGTTTGGCCGAGGCCGGGCATGACCCAGGAAAGTGTGTCCGGCCGGAGTTAATCGAGCGTGGTGGGTAAGTTAGTGCACCCCTGCAGGGAAGACAACATCTTTCGATAGCCTGTCCTACGGTAACGGACACTTGGAGTTGTATCCCGATCGATACAACTAGAACTGGATACTTGAGATGAGCAATGGATATGAGAAATGGATAGTATGGCTCTGGGATTGCTTTCTTGCAGGGAGTCGAGAAAGGTTCTCTGGCCGAGGTTGATAACACTACTACTACTTTACATTATGTTGATCTGTACTCTTCTAATGCTGCAAGTCCGCGGAAGATGTTTAAGATGCTAGTCTTTGATAGGACTAGGCTCTCCCCCTATTCTGGCATTTCTGCAGCCCAGTCCACATATACAGCTCTCTTTGATAATGTTGCATATGTAGCGTAGATCCTTGCTTGCGAGTACTTTGGATGAGTACTCACGGTTGCTTTGCTCCCCATTTTTCCACCTCTTTCCATTCTTCTCGGATGTTGCAACTAGATGGTGGAGCCGAGGATCCAGACGCCACCTTCGATGACAACTGCTACTACCCCGAGGGTGCCTATTACCATGTGGAGACCGCCGACGACCAGGAGTAGTTAGGAGGCTCCCAGGCAGGAGGCCTTGCCTTTTCTATCGTTGTTGCTTTTGTGCTAGCCTTCTTAAGGCAAACTTGTCTAACTTATGTCTGTACTCAGATATTGTTGCTTCCGCTGACTCTTGTGTATTCGAGCTTATGTATTCGAGCCCTCGAGGCCCCTGGCTTGTAACATAAAGCTTGTATTATTTTAATTTGTGTATAGAGTTGTGTTGTGATATCTTCCCGTGAGTCCTTGATCTTGATCGTACACATTTGCGTGTATGATTAGTGTACGATTGAATCGAGGGCGTCACACTGCACCAACTGACAGCTCCACCATTCAATATAAATACGTATCCAGTTTGTGACTTCATCCGGATCAGTGACAAAGCTTGCATCGATGTAACCATTTAGGACGAGCTCTTTGTCACCTCCATAAACGAGAAACATATCCTTAGTCCTTTTTAGGTAGTTCAGGATGTTCTTGACCGCTATCCAGTGATCCACTCCTGGATTACTTTGGTACCTCCCTGCTAAACTAATAGCATGGCACACATCAGGTCTGGTACACAGCATTGCATACATGATAGAACCTATGGCTGAGGCATAGGGAATGACTTTCGTTTTCTCTCTATCTTCTGCAGTGGTCGGGCATTGAGTCTGACTCAACTTCACACCTTGTAACACAGGCAAGAACCCTTTCTTTGACCGATCCATTTTGAACTTTTTCAAAACTTTATCAAGGTATGTGCTTTGTGAAATTCCAATTAAGCGTATTGATCTATCTCTATAGATCTTGATGCCCAATATATAGGCAGCTTCACCGAGGTCTTTCATTGAAAAATTCTTATTCAAGTATCCTTTTATGCTATCCAGAAATTATGTATTATTTCCAATCAACAATATGTCATCCACATATAATATTAGAAATGCTACAGAGCTCCCACTCACTTTCTTGTAAATACAGGCTTCTCCAAAAGTCTGTATAAAACCATATGCTTTGATCACACTATCAAAGCGTATATTCCAACTCCGAGAGGCTTGCACGAGTCCATAAATGGATCGCTGGAGCTTGCACACTTTGTTAGTACCTTTAGGATCGACCAAACCTTATGATTGCATCATATACAACTCTTCTTTAAGATATGCATTAAGGAATGCAGTTTTGACACCCATTTGCCAAATTTCATAATCATAAAATGCGGCAATTGCTAGCATGATTCGGACAGACTTAAGCATCGCTACGGGTGAGAAGGTTTCATCGTAGTCAACTCCTTGAACTTGTCGAAAACCTTTCTCAACAAGTCGAGCTTTGTAGACAGTAACATTACCGTCAGCGTCAGTCTTCTTCTTGAAGATCCATATATTCTCTATGGCTTGCCAATCATCAGGCAAGTCAACCAAAGTCCATACTTTTTTCTCATACATGGATCCCATCTCATATTTCATGGCCTCAAGCCATTTCACGGAATCGGGGCTCATCATCGCTTCCTCATAGTTCGTAGGTTCGTCATAGTCAAGTAACATGACCTCCAAAACTGGATTACCGTACCACTCTGGTGCGGATCATACTCTGGTTGACCTACAAGGTTCTGTAATAACTTGATCTGAAGTTTCATGATCATCATCATTAGCTTCCTCACTAATTGGTGTAGGAATCACTGGAACTGATTTCTATGATGAACTACTTTCCAATCTGGGAGAAGGTACAGTTACCTCATCAAGTTCTACTTTCCTCCCACTCACTTCTTTCGAGAGAAACTCCTTCTCTAGAAAGGATCCATTCTTAGCAACGAATATCTTGCCTTCGGATCTGTGATAGAAGGTGTACCCAACAGTCTCTTTTGGGTATCCTATGAAGACACATTTCTCCGATTTGGGTTCGAGCTTATCAGGTTGAAGCTTTTTCACATAAACTTTAAGAAACGACAGCTTATGTTTCTTGCCAAAGCACGGTTCATATGGTGTCATCTCAACGGATTTAGATGGTGCCCTATTTAACGTGAATGCAGCAGTGTCTAAAGCATAACCCCAGAACGATAGCGGTAAATCAGTAAGATACATCATAGATCGCACCATATCTAATAAAGTACGGTTACGATATTCGGACACACCATTACACTGTGGTGTTCCAGGTGGCGTGAGTTGTGAAACTATTCTACATTATTTCAAATGAAGACCAAACTCATAACTCAAATATTCACCTCCACAATCAGATCATAGAAATTTTATTTTCTTGTTACGATGATTTTCCACTTCACTCTGAAATTCTTTGAACTTTTCAAATGTTTCAGACTTATGTTTCATTAAGTAGATATACCCATATCTGCTCAAATCACCTGTGAAGGTCAGAAAATAGCGATACCCGCCGCGAGCCTCAACACTCATTGGACCGCATACATCAGTATGTATTATTTCCAACAAGTCAGTTGATCGCTCCATTGTTCCAGAGAACGGAGTCTTAGTCATCTTGCCCATGAGGCATGGTTCGCAAGCATCAAGTGATTCATTATCAAGTGATTCCAAAAGCCCATCAGCATGGAGTTTCTTCATACGCTTTACACCAATATGACCTAAACGGCAGTGCCACAAATAAGTTGCACTATCATTATTAACCTTGCATCTCTTGGCTTCAGTATTATGAATATGTGTATCACTACAATCGAGATTCAACAAAAATAGACCACTCATCAAGGGTGCATGACCATAAAAGATATTACTCATATAAATAGAACAACCATTATTCTCTGATTTAAATGAATAGCCGTCCCGCATTAAACAAGATCCAAATATAATGATCATGCTCAACGCTGGCACCAAATAACAATTATTCAAGTCTAAAACTAATCCCGACGGTAGATGTAGAGGTAGCGTGCCGACGGCGATCACATCAACTTTGGAACCATTTCCCACGTGCATCGTCACCTCGTCCTTAGCCAATCTTCGTTTAACCCGTAGCCCCTGTTTCGAGTTGCAAATATGAGCAACAGAACCAGTATCAAATACCCAGGCGCTACTACGAGCATTGTAAGGTACACATCAATAACATGTATATCAAATATACCTTTCACTTTGCTATCCTTCTTATCCGCTAAATACTTGGGGCATTTCCGCTTTCAGTGACCAGTCCTTTTGCAGTAGAAGCACTCAGTTTCAGGCTTTGGTCCAGACTTGGGCTTCTTCACTTGAGCAACAACTTGCTTGCCGTTCTTCTTGAAGTTCCCCTTCTTCCCTTTGCCCTTTTTCTTGAAACTAGTGGTTTTGTTAACCATCAACACTTGATGCTCCTTCTTGATTTCTAACTCCGCAGCCTTTAGCATTGCGAAGAGCTCGGGAATTGTCTTATCCATCCCTTGCATATTATAGTTCATCACAAAGCTTCTATAGCTTGGTGGCAGCGATTGAAGAACTCTTTGAATGACACTATCATCAGGAAGATTAACTCCCGGTTGAATCAAGTGGTTGTGGTACCCAGACATTCTGAGTATATGTTCACTGACAGAACTATTCTCCTCCATTTTGTAGCTATAAAACTTATTGGAGACTTCATATCTCTCAATTCGGGCATTTGCTTGAAATATTAACTTCAGCTCCTAGAACATCTGATATGCTCCATGATGTTCAAAACGTCTTTGAAGTCCCGATTCTAAGCCGTAAAGCATGGCACACTGAACTATCGAGTAGTCATCAGCTTTGCTCTGCCAGATGTTCATAACGTCCGGAGTTGCTCCTGCAGCGGGTCTTGCACCTAGCGGTGCATCCAGGACATAATTCTTCTGTGCAGCAATGAGGATAATCCTCAAGTTACGGACCCAGTCCGTGTAATTGCTACCATCATATTTCAACTTAGCTTTCTCTAGGAACGCACTATAATTCAAGGGAACGGTAGCACGGGCCATTGATCTACAACAACATAGACATGAAAAAACTATCATGTACTAAGTTCATGATAAATTAAAGTTCAATTAATCATATTACTTAAGAACTCCCACTTAGATAGACATCGCTCTAGTCATCTAAATGATCACATGATCCATATCAACTAAACCATGTCCGATCATCACGTGAGATGGAGTAGTTTCAATGGTGAACATCTCTATGTTGATCATATCTACTATATGATTCACGTTCGACCTTTTGGTATCAGTGTTCCGAGGCCATATCTGCATATGCTAGGCTCGTCAAGTTTAACCCGAGTATTCTGCACGTGCAAAACTGGCTTGCACCCGTTGTATGTGAACGTAGAGCTTATCACACCTGATCATCACGTGGTGTCTCAGCACGACGAACTGTAGCAACGGTGCATACTTAGGTAGAACACTTATACCTTGATTTTTAGTGAGGGATCATCTTATAATGTGTCAGTGTACAAAATTAGGGGCCCTTCTTTGTACCCCTTTACTTGTGCACGGGCAGTTTGAGCCGCACCTACGACCACACTTAGTGGGGCAGGGGAAGGAAGCAAAGACACAAGACTACCAGAGCCGTGCTCAGGACCAGAAGCATGAAGAGCAGAGGGGCGAGGTGAGACTCCCCCGACAAGGCCCTTGCCGGGGCGGCCTTCACGGCCCCGGCAAGAGCCTTGCCGGGGCAACTTGCCCAACACCAACGGGGTCGCCACCCTTGGGCCTGAGAGTTCCGATACCATCAACCACATTAGAACCAAGGCTCGGGAGGCGCCTCCATGGTGGCATGCAGTTCTTTGTGAAGACAAAGGGCCAACAAGGCCTAGATAAGAACCAGAAAACTAGGCGACAACGAGGATCCTTGCCGAGGACGCCCACGAGGCCCCGGCAAGGCTCCTACCGAAGATACTTACGAGGCCCCGGCAAGACTCTTGCCGAGGGCGCCCTCAAGGCCCCGGCAAGACCCTTGCCGGGAATATCAGCAAGACCGCGGCAAGGCCTTGCCGCCCCGTCGCCGCCCCAGCTCAGCGGTCGGTCCACCAACTAAGCAGGTACCCACGTGGCAGTACGTGGCTCCTGGGCCAACTAGTCAAGCACCTACGTGGAGGCATGCAGATCTTCGTGAAGACCCTGCCACCACACCAGCTCAGCAGCCAGCCAGCCTACATGGCGTTGCACGCCTCGTTGGCCTGGACGCATGTCGGAGCAAGGTGAAGCGGCGACGGACGGGACGGGCATCGTTACCGTCCCCGATAAAGTAAGAGGACACCTAAGTAGCGCATTTAATGCGTTTCGTCCTGTAATGTCAGGCGATAAGCTTGTACACTGTACAACTTTCCACCTCTTGTGTGCCACTGTGGCAGCCTCTTTGACTATAAAAGGAGGCCCGCGGCGTACTGAGAGAGGATTCGGCCTTTTTGGCCCCGGCACGCTTTGTAGCTAGTCCAAGAACACCGGATAAACACAAGCCAGCAGGAGTAGGGTTACGCATCACTTGCAGCCCGAACCTGGGTAAATTTCCCGTGTTGATCTCTTAAACCCGCTCTTTCCACAGCCCCGCGCCCGCCGACCGTAGAAGGGATTCCCCGTGATCCCATAGGTGTCGTTTCCACCGACTTCTTTGGCACGCCAGGTAGGGGTGCGTGAGCTGTGAAAATCCGGTTTGAAGGTCAGCACATCGACTTCATCATCACCATGGCCCCCAAGAGAAAGGGGATCACAGCGATCGGCTCGCCCGGAGCCGGCCCGACCGCGCCCGCGCGGCAGGCGACCGGGTGGCCACGGATGGGTTCGGAGACGTGGCCCGTGAGCATCCACGACACTCTGGTGATCGGAGCCAGGCGAGCCGCGTTGTTCGAATCCGAGACGACGAGCCGCGCACTACTTGGTCAGGGGGCGGGGCCGTGCTACCCACGGGCGGCGCGGCAACCTCTACGGCGCCCCAGCTGGCACCCGCGCTGCGGCTTGAGCGATGCCGCGATGTCGGAGCCCCCGGGCACCACCGCGGAAAGAGCCCTGTGCGTCACTCGCAGGACGCAGCAGGCCGGCGTGCGCGCTCGTACGCCGGCGGAAGCGGTGTGCGACCGCGAGACCGTGACAGAGCCCTTTCTAACCTGGTTAGATGCTGGAGTGCGTCACGGTCTACGCAGCTCTCGCCGCCGCCCACGCCAGCAGAAGCGCTGGCGCGCGTGCAACTGCTCCTTGACTTCCCCCTGCTGCGGAGAAGCTTGACGAGTGGAGGGCCACCATCCAAGTCTTTGCCGTCGAGCCCCAAGCTCCGGCATGGGCGCAGCCCACCGTCCATTTCCTCCAAACAGGGGAGCTTCCTGAGGAACAAGAAGAAGCAGAGAAAGTAGCCCATCGGTCCAGCATGTACCAGTTCGTGGATGATGCCCTATACAGAAGGAGACCGAACGGCGTGAAGTTGAAGTGCCTTCCTCGGGAAGACGGACTGAGGCTGTTGGCAGAGATACATGGAGGCATGTGTGGCTCCCACATAGGGTCAAGAGCCCTTGCCGGTAAGGCATTCCGGCAAGGTTTCTTCTGGCCCACCACTCTCCAGGATGCGACGACACTAGTAACCAAGTGTGAAGCGTGCCAGTTCCATTCAAAGAAGCTTCATCAACCAGCCCAAGCCCTTCAAACAATCCCTCTTTCCTGGCCATTTTTGGTCTAGGGGCTCGACATACTGGGCCCCTTTCCCCGCGCTGTCGGGGGCTTTGAGTACTTGTACGTCGCGATCGACAAGTTCACAAAGTGGCCGGAAGTGGAACTAGTGAGAAAGGTGACAGCACAGTCAGCCGTCAAGTTCTTCAAGGGGCTAGTCTGCCCTTTTGGTGTGCCCAACAGGGTCATCACCGACAACGGCACACAGTTCACAAGCCGCACCTTCATGCAGTACATTCAGGAACGCAGAAGTGTTGCGGCTCCTCAAGACCAGACTTTTGACAAGCTACACAAGTGCAGAAGGCGCTGGATTGATGAATTGCCAACAGTTCTTTGGTTGATCAGAACGATGCCAAATCGAGCCACTGGCCAGACACCCTTTGCCCTGGTATACGGGGCAGAAGCAGTTCTCCCCACGGAACTCATATACGGGTCGCCTCGAGTGCTCGCTTATGATGAGCTTGAGCAAGAGCAGTTGCGCCAAGAGGATGCGACGCTCCTTGAGGAAGATCGTCTTTGGGCTGCTGTGCGAGCCGCTCGCTACTAGGAAGCCTTGCACCGCTATCATAGCCGCAAGGTTCATGCCCGAAGCCTTGAGGAAGGCGACCTTGTTCTTCGGCGAATTCAATCGGCCAAGAATTCAAACAAGTTGACGCCGAAGTGGGAAGGCCCTTATTGCGTAATACGAGTCACCAGGCCCGGCGCAGTCCGCCCGGAGACCGAAGATGGCATTCCAGTGAGCAATTCCTGGAATATCGAACATCTTCGCAAGTTTTACCCCTAAGGCACGGTTGCCAGGAGCCCCGGCCACCCCCATTTTGTAATAGCCTTGCCGGCAAGGCATGTAACCCTATGTACAAAGCCAGGCGCAGACCCTGAGCATAAATAAATGAAGAGTTGGCGCCCTAAGTTTTAGCATGCATGCTAGGTTGAGTCTCTCTCTGTGTTAGGGTCGATAGTGCTTAGCGGCGACTAACCCCTAGCATAGAGGTTGAGTGTGCATCTCCATGTTCCTTCCCGTCCTTTCTTTTCGGTTTGCAGGATGCGCGGGCGTTTCTGCTGAGCTGTTTGGGGGAAAGGAAACAGGCCGACGCCCGAACCCCGGCAAGCCAAGGTTTCCGGGGGCTACAGATCCAGAGATCCGACCACGGCAAGCCCAGGTTGCCGAGGGCTGCAGAATCAGATAAGTCTTTCGTCCCCCACTCTACACTTCCGTATGGAACTTGAACGTACGAAGCTTCGCTCACTCTTATACCGCCGTGCTCCCTCTTTCCCGTGCCCAAGAACCTTTCTTTGGGCCAGAACTTGGTTGTAGCGCGGTGGAAAGGGAGCAGACGAAGGGCCTAATCCTACTTTGCCCCTACCTCCGCCAAAAGGCATGAGTGTAGTCGAGCTATAGAGCGGGAGGATGGCAAGGTCTGTTGCCGGGTGACGATGTTTATTTTTAAGATAACAAGGATTCACCCCTTGGTGTGGGCCTCGCTCGCGCATAAAAGAACACAACAAACACCCCTTTTCTTCATTAATACGTTGTTAACAAGTACAATTCATATGGAATGAGAACTTGAGAAAGGGGATTACAAGGTTTAAGTCTGACAAATGCCCGCAGGCTTAAAAACTAAAAAAGGATAAGATGCCCGTAATCCCTTTCTTGTCCCTCTCCTCAGGAAACGGACCAGGATAAGCAGGAGGGCAAAAGGAGTGCCTAGGTGAGGTACGAGTAGCAGAAGACACCAAGAGAACATCTCAGTGGCCGTCCAGAAGAGGGCAGGCGATGATGGTGCCGTGAAGAAGACGAAAGATGAGGCAGCGGGCCGGCAATAAGCGACGAAGGCGTCGGTGCCATTGTACTCCGAGTTGACGGCCCGCCACCCGCCTTCTTCATCTTCTCCGGCCTTCCAGCGCAAGCCACCAGAAGTGGCGACCCTGAGAAGTTCAAGGAGCTGGCAGTGCAGATGGTGGTGCTGGCGGCGTCACCCAGGGACGGTGTGTCCGACGCCTAGTCGGACCCGTCATCCTCCCGCCCGCTACCCTCGTCGTCGCTCTCGCTGTCCTCCTCGTCGCTCTCGCCCGAGGAGGAGCTTTCGTCATCGGTCGAGCTCTCCGCACAGCACCCTAGCCTGTGTCCTGAGCGCCCAAAGACCTTGACGGAGAGCAGGTCGCTCTCCGCTAGCCTGAAGTAGAGGACGTGCCCATCCATCAAGCAATGGGCACGTGCGAAGGTTTTCCAGCCCCGACGAAGGAGCATCACATGAGGGACGGGAAACCTCGTGTTCACCCACATGTCGCCGTGGCAACACCCCTTCATGTGAAGCCTCAGCCTCGGTGGACGGTCGATCTTCAGCACCCTCGCGAACGCCTCGGGAAGGCGAAGGTGGCTACGCGGCGGCCCACACAGATGCAGAATAAACTCCAGCGCCGTGTCCCCAACATGCCCGCTCTACGAAGTAGGAGGAGATGGTGGAGGAGATGGAGACGACGCGGGCATCCCCCTTCCACACCCACCTCTGCCTCGACCACCTCTGCCTTGGCCGCCTCGCCGACCGCGGCCCTGTCCGGCACCCCTGCCTCGAGCGTGGCCTTCGGCTTGGGCATCTGAAGCCAATAATCTTGTTCAGATCAAAACTATTCATTTGGATATATAAGATCTTGACAGAATCCAGCACCATTGATAGGTCATCCATGGAGAAACTCTTCATTGAGCATAGAACATAATATTAGTACAAAATGTGCACTCCAAGATGATATATAAATTATGCGCAGAAATTTAAAATGCAGCTTATGGTTACAAGTGTAGATGATAATATAAAGTACCTGAAGAACTGTGGAGCCAAACACCATATTGAAATGAGCTCAGAGATCATGTATTACACCCAAGGTCTCCAGGTTAGGCGCAGAGAGGACGGTTATTTGCAACGGTGAATAACTAGAATCAAGGATCAACCTTTGAAGTGAAGGGGCATCTTGGATGATGAGCTGCCTTCCGTCAAAAGAAATTCCAATTCTTACAAGGTTAGGCGACTCTATTTGGAGACAACCGATTCTAACTGTGAAAACAAGCACCAAGCACTCCAGCGCAGGGCAACTGGAGTGGATGATGCTGTGCAATGAGGCCTCCGATATACGAACCCGCACAAGTGAAAGTTTCTTGAGAAATGGGAGTCGAAGGTTTAGTACCAGATTGTCTGGTAGGTAGCACAACGCAAAGGTGGCGGTGTGGAGAGAGGACGAAAACCGCGAGATGGACATCGGTGCTGAGGGCACAAGTTCATGGCGTTCGGTATGTGGTATGTGATTTCCAGGGGAATAGTAGAACTCAAGCAGCTGTAGTTCTGTGAATTCAGGGGATTTCAGCCAGGCGTCCACCGTGCAGGGCATGGTATGCTTGCTCAGGTAGCATGACGGGATGCAGAGGCTTTGAACGTTGCCCTAGTGGGAGGTGATGATGGCTCTGGGGATTTCAAAATCATTGAAGAGAGATAGCTGACGACAGTCGAGATTAAGGGGCACGACGCGCCATAGAGGGCGCCACCGAATTGAGAGGACTTGGGTGCGGCAGCAATCCTTGGTGGGGAGAAGCGAGATGATCTCCCCAAGGACGGCGTCCGGGAGATCGCTGATGCGGTCCACCCGAGATTCTACGGGTTCCTGGGATCCGGTGGGGGCGGGGTCGCCGCTTCTCCCCGCACTGCCGGGTGCGAGATCTACAACAGGCGTCGCCGCTGGCGGGAGCCTCACCTTCTTGGCGCTGGGGTTAGCCGACTCCATTTTCCTCGAGGGCGTCGCGTCGCGCTCACGGATTTGAGCAGAGTAACAAATGACGAGCCTAGTTGTAGTGCAAGCGAAGAAGAAGGCGAGCTGGGGGTTTTCTGTAGGAGTGAGGAAGAAGGGGAGCTGGGGTTTTCTGTAGGAGTGAGGTGAGGAATTTGGGGGTACGAGTGGAGCAAGCTGACGTGAGGTGGGTGGGAGCGAGGAGGAAGAAGAGCACCCAGTGTGGATGGGCTTTTGAATTGATTTTACTATTTACTAGTGTGGATGGGCTGTTTTGTCTTGGGCCCAGAGAAACAATTACTACTAGTACAATGGAGACACTCTACAGCTACCCAGAAAAACAATTACTACTAGTACAGTGGAGACACTCTACCGCTTCTGGCTCCTCCTAGGTCATTGAAACTTCTCCCTCTACTGAATGTCGTTATACTTTTGTTCACCGACATGCGGGCCATGCAGCACGCGGGCCCAAATGCCATCCACCAAATTAGAAGGCAGTATGCAGGCGGAGAGTCACCCCGGTCGTAGCGCAGCAGTAACGAGCCATCGTATCACAAAACCCCACCTCCCCGCAGTCTAAGTTTAACGGACGAAGCAACCATCATTTCACTCTTCGCTGAATCCCCTTCTCCCTCACCGTCTTCAAGAAAGGCAACACTCGCATCTGCCACTGTTCTTCTCTCTGAACGAAGGGAAGGTAAGCGGATCCGTGATGTTGGTATATTTTCGTTCAGAGAAAAAAAAGAACTTTTGCAAAGCAGTAACCGATCCTCACTCTCTTTTTTGTTTCATTGTCATTACGATTGTGTTTTCCTTTCAGTGGTCTCCTAGTATTCATCAGTTTCATGATGGAACAAGGAGAACCAGGCAAAGATCTACCGATATTGGAGCAGATGCGGGAGGCTGATCCCCACGAGACAGAGAGCTCCAAGAAGATGGATGCAACCACCGAGCTGACCCTAGATACGCTCACGGCCACTACTGAGATGGTCAACGCCCCGTTTGA